>NC_041386.1:735784930-735794512 GCF_002162155.2 Triticum dicoccoides | reverse complement strand
CCCGCCCCCGCCGTCTCCGTCGCCGTCGCCCTACCCCGCCCCCGTCGTCGCCGTCGCCACCGCCGTCGCCGTTGCCGTCGCCGTCGCCGTCCTCCTCACTTGGTCCGGCCGGCGCAACATTTTTTTTCATTTATATATGTGCTTATTTTTTTCATATGTATATGCTTGTTTTTTCATATATATATGATATATGATGATATATATGCTTGTTATCATAATTGTTTTTGTTTATTTATATATGATGATTTTTTTATAGAATATGATTTTTTTCCATATATATGATATATGATGATATATATGATGTATGCATGGATGTGGATGAAATATATGATATTTTTTTGTTCATAGAACATGATGTTTTTCTATTCATAGTTTTTTTTGTTCATGAGAGAGGCGGGGATGTCGAGGGATCATAGATGTAATTTTCTCAGATTTTTCTATCGTGCATAGACCGATTTTAGACCACGGGATAGGAAAAAAGAAAATAAAAGAAGAAGAAAAGAAAGAAGAAGAGGAGAGGAAGAAAAGGAGAAATAAATAAGAAGAGGAAAAAAGAAGAAAAAGAAGAGGAGAAGAAGAAAGGAATAGAGGAGAAAGAAGAAAAAAATAGAAATTTCTATTTTTCTTCTTCTTTCTCCCCTATTCCTTTCTTCTTCTTTTTTTCTTCGATTGCTTCTCTTCTATTCCTTTCTTCTTCTCCTCTTTATTGTCTTCTTATTTTTTATCGGGTATGTCATTATCGATATACCCCCTCCCGAGAACTTCATCACGAGGGGGGGGGGTACCAATATACCCCCTCCCCGATAACATTATTTTCCCATGTATATGTATGTCGTGTCGTTGTCGATATAACCCCCTCCTGGATAACTTCGACATGAGGGGCGGTCGATATATATACCCCCTCTCGACCGTGATAACTTATACCACGGGAGCACCCCCCTCGACCCTCTCGCTCGACCAAAACTCTCAAGGACACCCAAACCCTAGAGAAAAAACGATGTTGGTCTCCTACCCCCTCCCGCCACGCCCCTACCCGACAAACTCTCTCGAGGCCACCCAAATTTACCAAGTTAAAAGAGCATTGTTGTCGAGGCCAGCCCAAACCCTTGAAGCGTTGTGTCGAGGCCACCCCAAACCCTTGAAGCGTTGTCTAGGCAACCCCAAACCCTAGAGAAGCAGCGTCGAGGCCACTAATATGATTCCTTATGGTGATTAGCTAGCTAGTTCTATGTTTGCCACTAATATATATCCATCTGTCATGTTTGAATAATAATTGACATGTTGTAAATATTTGCAGAAACTATGGAGCACCCCCGAGACGAAGCAACAGAAGCGATGTTGGGGTAGATAATCGCACAAGGAAGTGATGTCGTTGGGTCGTTTCTCAACGACAGTGATGGTCAGGAAGGACGGGGTGAAGAAGAGGGCTATGTTCATGATGGCTCCGGTGACCCATTAATCCCGGTACAAGAAGAGGGCTATGTTCATGATGGCTCCGGTGACCCAATGGAGGTACAAGAAGGAGACCGTGATGACGGCTCCGGTGACCGAACCGAGTCCAGCCAGGTATATATATATATTAGTTAAGCCCATGCATTCATTATTTTCATATGTACACATATTAATTAACTCTCGTCTTTCTTATTTTTTCTCTAACCCTCCGGATCGAGCTCAACTTCGGTAAAGAAACGAGGCCCGAAGAAAAAGTTGCGCTCGGATGAAAGGTTTGAGATCACAGCAATCGCGCGTGATTGCAAGCCGATTGAACCCATCCTGACAAGGGATGCATTTCGTGCTCAGTGTGGGGTTCTTGTTAGGGACAAGATCCCAATCAGTATCCAGCAATGGTTAAAGCCTAAGAAGGAAGACCCTGAGGTGCCGACGTCTTATGTCTCCGGTATGCAGAAAGAAGATCTTTGGACAACGCTTAAGGCAAATTTCACCCTACCGCCAGAGGAGGATCTAGAGAAGCCAGTTAAAGAGGAATTGATCAAGTCTCATGCTCTTAAGAAGATGGCAGAACTATTCAGGAGGTGGAAGAATGAGCTGAAAACGTTTGTCGACAAAGAAGAGATACCAGAATTCACCGGCCAGTTTAAGAAGATCAGAGATCAATGGCCCGCATTTGTGGCCCACAAGACATCGGAAAAGAGTAAGAAGATGTCAGCGACAAACAAGATTAATGCTGCGAAGAAGAAGCATCACCATCGCACGGGGTCAGGTGGTTACCTCAAACCCCGACCTTTGTGGGACAAGGCTGAGAATGACCTGATTGCTAAAGGGGTCGAACCAGAGACATTGAAATGGCCAGACCATTGCCGGACTTGGTTCTTCGGGGTTAGCGGAACCTTGGACCCTGTATCAGGGAAGTGCGTTTGGACAGAAGAGCAACTGCGAATACCCGTCAGGAGGCTTCAGGAGTATATCGAGAAAGCGCAGGAAGGGACGTTCGTTCCAGACAGAGAGAACGATGAGCTCACAATGGCCCTCGGGAATCCTGAGCACCCTGGACAGACACGAGGCACACCAGGCTCCCTTCCGTGGAAGGCTGGGTTTCCGGACGCAGGGGGTTACAAAACCCAGGAGAGGAGGAAGAAATTGGAGCATAGCCAACTGCAGGCACTGCACAAAAGGGTACAAGGGCTAGAGGAAAGAGAAGCAGATCGCAGCAAACAATCTGCCGAAGCTTCCCCTGAAGCTACCCCGCCATCTCAGCGGAGAAGCAGCGTGGCTTCCACCGAGCAGACTCAGCAGCTGGAGCCTGTCTTCACGGGCTACCCCGTGGATGCTATCAGAGAGTCTCAACATTGCCACCTTATGACGCGATGGATGACATTGAAAGTCAAGGCGGCTGTTGGCTCTGTTATACCTAATGAACCTGGCTCAACCTACCACGGCCAGCCAATTCCAGAAGGATATGCTAGGGTGATGGTGGATCAAATAACGGACGGATTTGAGGACCTTGAGCTTGACCACCCTACGGGTGAAGGGGAGATTCGGCTGGGTCCTTCTCTGAAGACTCCATGCCTATGGCAGAAGGAGCTCATCAACCTTCTGAACTGGACGCCTCCGCCTCCTCATCCTCCTTCGGCGAATCAGGGAACTCCGCCTCCTCCTACGCCTCCTCCAGTGAGTGATCAGGGCACTCAGCCTCCTTCTCCGGCGCGTGGCGGCACTCCGCCTGCGCCGGCACGCCCGAGCAGCCAGCTGCCTCCTCCTTCCCCGCCTCGTCAACAAGGGCGGAAGAGACCCGCCGCCGCTCCGGCTGCTCCGGCGCGTCGTCCTTCTCCAGCGCCTCGTAAGAAAGGAAAGACGAACGCAACCGCTCTGTCTGCTCCTGCGTCTAGCAGTACAACCAGAGGCAAGCAATACAGATACGGTCCTTCTCTGAAGACTCCAGAGAAGTTACCATACGAGAGGAGCCAGGAGGAAAACGTGAAGATCGTGCAAGCCGAAGTGACCAACTTCTTTGAAGGGGTCAAAGCAAAGAAAAATCCACCTCCGGAGGAGAAGATAGATCCGGTAAAAGCGAAGCTTACTCTGGCTGCCCTGACGAAACCACCAAAATCTCCGGTGAAAGACAACTATGAGCGCATTCTTACAAAGACATTTATTGAAGCTTAGTGGTCGGGAAGTACTGTCAGTGCTCAAAGGTTAGCAGAACGATGAGCTGGGAAAAAAGTTGCCCAGCTCGGTGAACAAGCGAACCAATCGTTGCCCCCGCTCTAGGTTTCTAGCGTCGTCACGAATCATCCGGGGCGGGATGGTGCCCGGTTATAACGATCTTGGAGATTACCTGCCCGATGATGCACATTTTGATTTCTTGGAGGTGCACGAACACAGATACGTGTACGGGAAGCCTCTCGTCGAAGATGAAAAATCTCTAACAACGATGATGCGAAGATTCCATGATTGGTATATGAAAACCTGCAGAGAGTCTAAGGGGAGGAATATTTTGACGCTCAGAGTTAAAGAGGAGCATGACCTCGTTGGAATTGATCTGTTGAATGTTCCATTTGAGGAGTTCTTCGAGTTTTTCAATCTAAAGGCCCTCGATAAGTTAATGATCACTTGCTACTGCCTGTAAGTAGTACTACTTCTGTCATTAAGTCTCTATATATAGGTCAGCTCTTTCATTGTATTTTTAATTATTCTCAATATATTATGCAGATTGAAGATCGCCGAATTGAAGAAAAGACAAATCGGTGATATTGGGTTCATTAACACAAATCTCATAGATGCATATATGGTTAAATTTCAGGCCAAAGATACCGAGGCCAAGCTGCTACAATCGTTTATATTAAATCAAAACAAAGCTATAATACTCTTCCCTTACAATTTCGAGTGAGTGTTACTGTCTTGTGCATATTCGGTTTCCCTTATTAGTCAAGGTTATAGTAATGTATTTGATGAATTATGCATGCGTGCACAGGTTCCACTATATTCTCCTAGAGATTAAGCTTGAGTAGGGACTAGTAACCGTCTTAGACTCGAGACGAAAAGATCCCAAGAAGTACGCGGACATGACTGAAATTCTAGAGAAGTAAGTTAAATCGATCATTATTGCACCATATCGGCAACTTCAATTTGTTCATTTCCTGATATTAAGTAATTGTTTTCTTTGTCTAGTAGGGTTTGGAATAAATTCACCTCAAAAACTCCGGGACTGCCTAAGAAGCTGCAATTTAGACACCCGAAAGTAAGTACTATAGTAGCATATATGTTCCACGCATCTCCTAGTGATTCAAGCGCTAGTTTCATCAATATCATTTAGCATGCTTGCTAATTATCAGTTTGATTGACCTGTATTTCTTGTAAAGTGGTTGTGACAGGGAGAAGGGACTAACTACTGTGGATACTACATTTACGAGTCCATCCGCCACACGACCTGTGAGCAGGGCTTCTCCGAGAAACAATATGAAGTGCGTAAATAATTATATTCATAATTTTATTTTATTACCATCATTTGTGTTCAATTTCATTTATTTATATATATGTATTGACCCCTTCTTCAAATTAGATATTTCAGATGCGGGATGAACTCCTAGCACCAGATCGTATGGGAGGAATTCAAGAGGAATTGGCGGCATTTTTTCTTGATCACGTGATCGCTAAAGACGGAGAATACCATGTGGACCCTCACGCGTTCAATTTTAATTAGGAGATTATATTGTAAAAGATACTTATATTGTATATATGTAGCCAGTAGCGTCAGATAGATATACGAGAACTTGTTGTTCGAGCAATCTCTCGGAGAAGGAGAGGTGGTCGATATCACTTCTCTTTGTATGCATCTGTTCATGACAATCTTCTGTTTTCTTAATTTGCTTAACTAGCTAGCGTGTCTAGTCCTCTCTATACGTATAGTACATAGCGTCGACCAAGGACGAAGATAAGAAAGAACACTTCTCTCTATTAATTAGCTAGCTATCACAATATATGAAACACCTAAATTAACCCCTCAAAACCCCCAAACCCTTCCCCTTTCGAAAAAAAAACACCAACACCTGAGATGCTGACGCGTGGATGCCTATTGGTCTCGGTTGGTGCCACCAACCGGGACCAAAGGGCCTCCTGCCTGGGCTCGCCGCACCGGCCACATGAAGGCCCATCTGTCCCGGTTTATGCAAAAACCGGGACTAAAGCTATAGGGCATTAGTACCGACACTTTAGTCCCAGTTCAAAAACCGGGACAAATGGCCCTCATGAACCGGGACAATAGGTCCTTTTTCTACTAGTGTAATATGTACAGAGGTGGTCTTTCCGAAGAAATGTGGCGCTACATGCCTTGAGCATCATGGGCATTGGCCAACACAGCTCTCACCTTCCAAAGCCTCTTTGCTTTGTCCGGCATTTTGTTGTTGTTGACAGCTAGGCGCCTCGCGCTGAATGTGCGAGGGGCGTACCCACCATAGTGGGTTTCCATGAAGCCAATACACTGTGCCTCAAACCTTAAAATTTGATGGACCCGATCATGGATGGAAACCGATTCCACGACATCTGCTCTCATCTTCGTCTTCGTCGGGTGCATAAGGCCTCGGAATATATACTCCTTGAGGTAGTGCTGCCCCGGCTCATCAGGGTCCACCCCAGTTAGGAAGCCCTCCGCCGCCCACAGCCGCACCAGCTGGCCAGCGTCAATCGGGCTGCACTCCGGGAAGCCTGCCGTGTAGAGCAAGCATGACTTAAGATCGTTGGGGAGGTCATCGATTCCCATGGACACTATTTTCAGGAGCACGTCCTCTTGGTTTGTCTTCTCGAGGTACTCGGATGCTGCCTCCCACTTGCTGTAGTCCATGGTCCTCATGAGCCCGGCAAGAAGAACCACCGCCAGTGGTAGTCCCTTCGTTATCGGTACTATTCTGTCATGGATTGTATTCATCATGCCTATCTGGTAATTCCACCTGCGCCCCGGATGGCCTAGACACCTGTTGTACAACGTCTCGCTCCTATCTTTGCCCAGATAACCAAGCTCCATGATGCAAACCTGCTTCTTGTCTGGAGCATGGTTGTACGTCGCTGTCAACACAATCTTGCTACCTTCTGTTGACGCTGGAATGTGTCACACGAACACGTTGATGTGTACCCGCGACGCCGAGGGAGATGCTCCACAACTCACACCGCAGGAGGCCGACTTTCAGCGCGATACGCAAGACAGCAAGCCGGCGCTTTTGGGACCAGACGCCCCGCTCGCCCGGGAGGGACCCCGTCAGGGCTCGCGGCGACGATTGGCTGCTCGAGGTCGATTCGCTCGTCCCTAGAGCCTCGTAGATTCGCAGCCTCCAATCTTGAAGAACGACGAAGAACGAGAAGAAAGATACAAGGGGAGAGATAAAAGTAGATAAACACAAAAAAGTAGTAGATGTGTTTGTTCGATTGTGTGTTGTTCAATCGGCCGTCATCTCTTTGGTATATAAGAGGCGGCTGGACTTTCCGTGCAAGAAAAAGGCTTGGATTCACGTCCAAAATCCTAGTCAAATTAGGATTGGTCTTGTCCGAATTTTCCAAAACTGTTCGGTTTAAACTGCCTGCACCTTGCGGGTCTTTTTTGTGGTGGTAAACGACCTTGAATGAAAACGAGTCCAAAAGCAATATTGACCGTTTCGACGATACGAACAACTTTCATGTTGAACGTTTTTTGATCGGATGTCATCTTGAGGGTCAAATAGCTCGCGCAAAAGATCTGTCTACTCGCGCTACCAATCAGACATGGGGTCTGGTGGGGCGCGCCATATTTCGCCTTCTGGTAGACCTGCATTTCGATGGCTCTAACTTTTGCATACCAACTCGGATTGAAATGATAGTTATATCAAAATCGATCGATTCGACGAGACGAAGACAATCTGTGTAGATAATATTTCCATTTGAGGTTATCTTCAGGGCTTAATCGACCAAACTGTACTCTGAATATAAGATCTTAGTACTTTGATCATAGTTTCGGCCTTCGAGATGAAATCGGATGGCAATGACCCAAACTTCAAAAATGTTCATATCAACAATACGGAACTCTTTCATGCAAAACACTTCTCCATTTGAGGCCATCTTAAATAAGTTCTTGACTGTGTCAAAATCTGGTGTCAACACATGTCCCCCTGTTTTTCGGGAAAGCCCGTGTGCCGATAAATAACTTGCACATAGCTTACTCTAAGGATGATGTCAACACTCCATCGGCCATTTTGGCATATTCTTAGGACGATAAGTTTATATCGGCCATTGCTTGTGTGAATATTTTGGCGCAAGCTTCGGTGAAACTTTCTCAACTTCCTTAACAATCCGATGATAAAGTCCCATACATATGTATCTCAAGGTCATCCTCGGAACCATATTATTCACCCTTTCGCTAGAATTTGCAGATGATTAAGAATGAACTTCCTCCAATCCTTACTTCGCCTGCATAAAAATTTCATTAGTGGCCGAAGCGGTGGGCTTCGGTTCAGCCTTACCTATGTTGACAAAACCTAGCATCGGCTATTGATAGAAATACAATACACCATGATTAACATAGTAGCCGGATGCTTGCTGTGCCAACTCTTTCAAATTGTCATGTCTAGATATATGAACAATTTTAAAGCAACCCAAGGTAAGTTTTGCATCTAGACATTCTCCAAGATAAACTATAAGTGATTCATCAAAACATTGATAGCCCTTGGATATTTGTTGCACTACTCATAACGAATCACCAAAAGCCTCAATATGTTTAGCACATATGGAAAAAGTTCCAAACCGAATAACATTGCGTATTCGGCTTTGATTATTGTGCAATGAATATTTTAAGAGGCATGAGGCTTCACAGAACAGCACTATATGGAGATATATAAATAACGACAACACTGTGGACATTGTTATGAATTCAACAGTCAAAACATAATCTCCATAGTACTTGTCTCGCTCCCCAATCGAACTAAGGACGATGTTAGAATACTACACCGGCTATGCATTGACATACTCTTAGGACAATAGGTAAATATCGACCATTACCATGTAAACTTCGTTCAAAGCACATATAGCCGAAACAAACAAACGAAATGTCAAATCAAGTATTTCGGTCCTTTGGATCAGTAACAAACTTGTAGCTAACCAAATGTATAGTGACTTGGTAATACCCTTTCATGATGTAAGAAATTATATGGCATCCATGGATTAAAATAAGCCCATTGAGGGTCACCAATCATACCTGATGACGAATTCCATGGCATAGGCGTCAATGGCATAGTTGAAGAATATGGATAATGTGTAGACCGAAGATGTTGAAACCTTCGGCTTGGTACTTCATAGTTTTCACTATCTTCATTCTTCACCTTTGTTGCACGTCGTGTAATGGATGCTTTCACATAATTCTTATTTTGAGTACTTCCTTTGGGAACCCATGCCATGTTCCTTTCTTCAAGTTCTTGTGCACTAAGTTTTTCTAATTTCTTCTTTTGCCAATACGATATGCCGAGCGGGCATCTCGGCTGTGATTCTGTTTTGACCAATGACAATTCCTTTTTGGCCTTGTGCACTCTCAAATTCTTTTCTTCAGATTTGGCACTTCGACTCTCAATAATTGGTTGCTTTGTCTCATTGCCTTTAGTAGCCAATGTCAACACTTTAAATGGCTCTTTTTTATTTGATATCAAATCTGAAATTGCACTCTTAGGACCATCTCTTTTAATGCGGTAAACCTGCTTGACCACCTCTTTCTTCTTCTTTGAGCTCTGGACCGATTCCTTATGATTGAAACAGTCTTTGGCGCGTGATTGTTCAAATGTTGATCTTCTTCGAGCTGCATAGTATTGGTGATCTGGTCTAGAATAAGATGGAGAATGTGCCCTTGTATCATACCTGTCCCATGATGAATATGTATCTATATGAGCATAGGGAGGCATCCACGGCATTGGCATTGGCGGCCCAAAATAAGGATATGAATATGTTGCATTAAAATTATCACTTTGCCAATACCAATCCTCATATTTGCACCTTGGGGATGATCTTGGTTTCTTTACATGATTTGGCCGATAAGCATTCTTCTCTTCACTCTTCTTTTGGTATTTTTCCAATAGTTGTGCGAAAGTGACTTTCGGCTTTTTACCTTTGTGCTTA
>NC_041386.1:735776186-735784442 GCF_002162155.2 Triticum dicoccoides | reverse complement strand
CATTGTAGCTTCGATGGAATTCTCACCCTCAAGATTATGTTCATTATGCTCTTCAACAACTTCTTTACTTGAAAGCTTGATCCCATCACCTGTAGTTTTTACCTTCTCTTCAAATGGATCGGCTTGAAGCAGCCGATGCAAAAACTTTCTGCCATCGGGATCAATTGGAATAGACTGGTCATCTCTTGGTGTCTCAACAAATTTCAATCGTCCTTTATCAATGGCCGATTTAACTATTTGACGAAACATGTTGCAATCCTCAAAATTATGCTTGGACGAATCATGCAACTTACAATACATTCGTCCTTGGACAGATGGCTCAACATGGTGATCAAGAATTCTAATATAATTATTTTGCAACAAAAAATCAAATATTTGATCACACATGCTTGAATTGAGGGTAAACTTTTCATTCTCTAGCCGATCTTGTTGTGAGAACGGCTTTGGAGTTAAGCAAATGAATGGTTCAGATTTTGCATCACACCATTCGGCTATGAATTGTGTTTTGCACTATATCTCCGACGTCTTTGGGTAAGATATTATTATAGCATCAATTTTCTCAACAGAATTTAACCTTGGCTTTAAATTTCTAAAATAAAAATAGTTAGAACATACATGTCTCAATTGATACCAAGTGCAAGCCAAGTACGAAATAACCAAAGCTACCCAAATAGATATGAACTTTAGATAAAGCAACGGGGATAGCTTTGGCTGCAATAATAAGTCATTATCGGTGTTTATAAATGGCACCATTAGTTCACCGATATGTTCTAAAACAATTTTATTGCTAACAAGTAAATTACCCTTCTCCATTGGTCTTTCAAAATTACCTATGACGATTTTTCTAATAGATGCATCAACAATAAAGTTGTGACCAAATCTGAAAATAGGTAAATTACTCGCTATGCATACCTCTTCAAATACGTTGGGAGAGCATGATGGTGGTGTGACTTGAACGATATCTAGCTTCATCTTTGAATGACTCTCCAATGCCTTTTCATCATCTTTTTCTTTATTCCGTGCATCATTACACTGAAGATTTTTGTCGGCCGAACTTTGTTGGGCTACTTGTTCTTGTCCTTGAAGCTTGTCAATTTCTACGGCACGGAACTCATAGGGCAGGAAGTAGCTTCCATTAACTTCAGAAAAATCAAGCACTGTTGTTTTCCTATGCTTGCCATGCCATTCTCAATTATGCTTGCCTCGTTGGATTTGATGGATTCAGAATATATACTAATTGATTCGGCTTTTTTAACCGAAGCACTTTCATATTCCGAATCATCCTTCTTTTTATTGATACTATCAATTGGCAATGCTTCTTTTATCTGAGCCAATTCTTTTTCTATTTGTTTCTGACGACGAGCGGCAAAATTAGCTTTAAGCTTTTTCTCAATTTCAGCCCACTCCGAATATGATTGCCCCCCAATGCTTTTAGATTCTTTCGGCAATGATACACGGGTGTTGCCGAAATTTTGCCATTGTGTAGGGGGTGTATAATACGATGTAGTACTAGGTGAAGGCATATGCATTGTTGTAGGACCATACTTTTGCTCGCCAATTTTATCAATTGGCAAAGATTCATCTTCTTGCAAAACTCTAGCTTTTATTGCGGCATAATCAGGAAATAGCCCCTTTTCATGTTGTTCAAGGCAAAGAGCACTAATTCTCTTATTTTGGACTAAACTCTTCAATGCATCCACCACTACCTCATCTTCTACAATATTGGGCACAACCGCTCCTGTAAAATTTACATTCATTTGGCTATAACCAGGAAGGTGTGAAGCCGAATTATGAGCATCTACAGTTGTGTATGGTGCCGAAGAATTACTAACATGAGGTGTAGCATATGACGGTTGAGAGTAACTGGCCAAATAGCCACTAGTAGCATGGCCAATTCTCTCATTCATCGGCATGGTTGGATTACTATATTGCACATTAGCTGCCCATGAATAAAAGGGTGAAACACTTCCTT
The DNA here is from genome assembly GCF_002162155.2 of Triticum dicoccoides. Lineage (NCBI taxonomy): Eukaryota > Viridiplantae > Streptophyta > Magnoliopsida > Poales > Poaceae > Triticum > Triticum dicoccoides. Next base: position 735,782,470 of record NC_041386.1, on the reverse strand, counting down.
GTATGGCATTGGAAATTCTAACTTGGGGTGTTTCAAATTGATTAATCGAACTCATCATGTTGCTCATCGGCATATGAATTTGCTGGGTTGCCGATGCACGTGAGTTGGGATACATATGGTGCATGTTACTAATATCATCAGAAGTTGATGTATATAAATTACTTTGAATCGGCCCTTGCACGTAGTTAGTTGCATGATTGAAAAAACTGGGGTTGGCCGATAGAGTATACTCATTGAACGACCTAGTAACACCATATGAATTATTTGCATCTACATAAAGGGATTGGGTATTCATATTACCTTCGTAGACTGCAAACCCTAAATGACGATCTCTTCGTAGCAAGAACGGGCCGGAGACCGTTCGAAGCTTCGTCCCCAGCGGAGTCGCCAAAAAGTGCGTTGACGCTGGAACATGTCACACGAACACGTCGATGTGTATCCGCGGCGCCGAGGGAGATGCTCCGCAACTCACACCGCGGGAGGCCGACTTCCAGCGCGATACGCAAGACAGCAAGCCGACGCTTTTGGGACCAGACGCCTCGCTCGCCCGGGAGGGACCCCGTCAGGGCTCGCGGCAACGATTGGCTGCTCGAGATCGATTCGCTCGCCCCTAGAGCCTCGTGGATTCGCAGCCTCCAATCTTGAAGAACGACGAAGAACGAGAAGAAAGATACAAGGGGAGAGATAAAAGTAGATGAACACAAAAAAGTAATAGATGTGTTTGTTCGATTGTTTGTTGTTCAATCAGCCGTCACCCCTTTGGTATATAAGAGGCGGCTGGACTTCCCGTGCAAGAAAAAGGCTTGGATTCACGTCCAAAACCCTAGTCAAATTCGGATTGGTCTTCCGAACTTTCCAAAACTGTTCGGTTTAAACTGGCTGCACCTTGTGGGTCTTTTTTGTGGTAGTAAACAACCTCGGATGGAAATGAGTCCAAAAGCAATCTTGACCGTTTCAACGATACGGACAACTTTGATGTTGAACGTTTTTTGATCAGGGGTCATCTTGGGGGTCAAATAGCTCGCGCAAAAGATCTGTCTACTCGCGCTACCAATCAGACATGGCGTCTGGTGGGGCGCGCCATATTTCGCCTCCTGGCAGGCCTACATTCCGATGGCTCGAACTTTTTCATACGAACTTGTAATGGAACGATTTTTATATCAAAATCGATCATTTTGACGAGGCGAAGACAATCCATGAAGATCATTTTTCCATTTAAGGTCATCTTCAGGGCTTAATCGGCCAAACTATACTCTGAATATAAGATCTTAGTACTTTGATTATAGTTTCGGCCTTCGAGATGAAATCGGATGGCAATGACCCAAACTTCAAAGATGTTCATATCAACAATATGGAACTCGTTCATGTAGAACACTTCTCCATTTGAGGCCATCTTAAATAAGTTCTTGACTGTGCCAAAATCTGGTGTCAACACCTTCTACACCCTGGAGCAAATTCTCTTTTTTTCTCAAAAAGGGGGGGGGGGGCTCCCCGGCCTCTGCATCAAGAGTGATGCATACGGCCATCTTATTAACCAAATAACAAAATGTGCCAAAAAGGATCCAAAGTCTCAAACTAAAACAAAGAAAAGGCAGCTCACACAGAGCCTAAAAGGCTAGATAAACAAACTAGCCAGGAAAAGACGCCACAACCGGCTGGCTAAAGGTAGATAGGTAAACTAATTTCCTATCCAATTACATGACCGCCATCCAAATCGGTTGAAGATATCCCGAGCTACCATCTCTCAAGGATAGACCCAGTAACCAAATGCTCCCTGGCCTCCATCGGAGTGAGTAGCGACCACGAATGGATCACTGTCGTAGCTTGGAAAATAACCTGCAAAAAATGAATCCGTGATGTTCTGTTAAAAACCAAATCATTTCTGCAAATCCAGATAGTCCACAGCAAAGCTCAAACTCCAACCCGAATATGTCTTGCTAAGTCAGGCTTAATCCCATTAAGCCAAGTCCCAAATAATGCGTTGACAGAAGTCGGTGGAGTAATATTAAAAGCAATGTGGACCGTCCGCCAAAGGACTTTGGCCAACGGGCAATCAAAAAAGAGGTGCTTAATCGTCTCATCCCGATCACAGAAATTACACATAGTAGGTCCTGTCCAATTACACTTTATCAAGTTATCCTTTGTTAAAATAATTTGTTTATGGACAAACCACATAAACATTTTTATTTTCAAAGGAACTTTGACATCCCAGACATTCTTGGAAGTTGGACTGGAATTCGAATTAATAACATCAATATACATTGATTTAACTGTAAATACTCCAGAACTAGTCAACTTCCAGCGTAATTCATCGGGTTGGTCAGAAAGTTGAACCTCCATCAGTCTCCTAACTAAATGGAGCCAAACTTCCCAACGATTGCCCGCTAGCGACCGTCTAAACTGAATATTAAGGGGGATAGATTGAAATACCGTTGCAACGAACACCTCACGTTGTTGAGCAATACGATATAAAGAAGGATATTGAATGGCCAAGGGTGAGTCGCCAAGCCAAGTATCCGCCCAGAAACGTGTACTAGCACCGTTTCCAATAACAAACCTCGTCCTATTGAACATTTATTGTTTGACTTTCATTAGTCCTTTCCAGAAAGGCGAGTCGGTCGGCCTGACTGTGACCTGGGACGATGTTTTAGTCTGGAGGTACTTGCTACGAAGGATTTGCGCCCACATGGCCTCAGTCCCGGATGAGAGCTTCCACAACCACTTACTAAGAAGGCATATATTCTTAACTTCAAGATTCTCGATACCAAGACCCCCTTGGTCTTTCGGTCGACAGATAATATCCGATTTAGCAAGCCGGTATTTTCTTTTAAGTTCATCACCCTGCCAAAAGAAGCGCAATCAATAGAAGTCCAGTCTTTTCCTTACACCAACTGGGACCTCAAAGAACGATAAGAGGAACATAGGCATACTCGTGAGCACCGAATTTATCAAGATTAACCGGCCTCCGTATGACATGAGCTTACCCTTCCAGCAACTCAGTTTATTCTCAAATCGGTCCTCGATCCACTTCCATTCTCTGTTCGTCAGCCTACGATGGTGTATCGGAATACCAAGGTAAGAGAAGGTTAAATTCCCCAACTCGCACCCAAACAATTGCCTATAAGACTCCTGTTCGTCTTTGGCTCTACCAAAGCAGAACAACTCGCTCTTATGAACGTTAATCATTAACCCGGTCAATTGTTCAAAGAGGCATAACAGCAGCTTCATATTTCTCGCCTTGGCCAAGTCATGCTCCATAAAGATGATTGTATCATCAGCGTATTGAAGGATGGATACACCTCCATCAACAAGATGAGGTACCAAGCCACCCACTTGACCATTCTCCTTAGCCCTTCCTATCAAAATTGCTAATATATCCACCACAATGTTAAACAGGATGGGGGACATCGGATCTCCTTGTCTGAGGCCTTTATGTGTCTGGAAGTAATGACCTATATCGTCATTCACTTTAATTCCCACACTCCCTTTTTGCGTAAATGATTCGACCTGTCGGCGCCAGGCGTCATCAAAACCTTTCATACGCAATGCCTGTTGGAGGAATGGCCACTTGACCTTATCGTACGCTTTTTCGAAATCCACCTTAAAAATTACTCCATCTAATTTTTTGGAGTGGATTTCATGGAGCGTTTCATGAAGGACAACCACCCCTTCAAGGATGTTTCTGTCCGGCATGAAAGCAGTTTGGGATTGTTGCACCACAGAATGCGCAATCTGTGTGAGCCTATTAGTCCCGACCTTGGTGAAGATTTTGAAACTAACATTGAGGAGACAGATCGGCCTGAACTGCTCAATTCTCACAGCATCCGTTTTCTTAGGGAGCAATGTGATAGTTCCAAAATTCAAGTGAAATAATTGAAGTTGTCCAGAGAATAGATCATGAAACATAGGTAGCAAATCCCCCTTAATAATGTGCCAACACTTTTTATAGAACTCGGCCGGGAACCCATCCGGTCCGGGAGCCTTATTGTTTTTCATTTGTGCAATAGCATCAAACACCTCCTTCTATGAGAACGGGGCAACCAGGATATCATTATCGGCAGCAGACAATTGAGGCACATCCTCAGTCCTGGACTCATCGAGGGACACACAACTATCCTCTGGAGGTCCAAATAACTGCCTATAATACTCGGTAATATATGTTTTGAGATTATCCTGTCCTAAAATAGTACCCTCATCTTGTTCAAGTTGAAAGATTCGCTTCTTTCTGTGCTTACCATTGGCAATCAGGTGAAAGAATTGAGTATTGGCGTCCCCTTGGACCACTTTGCGGACCATAGCTCGCAAAGCCCACTTCAACTCTTCTTCGCAGAGAAGTTCTTTCAACCTCTTCTCCGCCTCAGTTTTAACCTGGAGCTCAGCAGGCAGCAAAATCGCGGATTCGACTTTTATGTCCAGGGCCTGTATAAGAGAAAGGAGCCTATCCTTCTCAATCTTATACACCCCAGTGAGGTGCTTAGCCCAACCCCGTAAGGAACTTCTCAAATGCCTAATTTTATTCTGCCAACGCTCGACCGCCGTCCTACCTCTTACACCCTTAGCCCATTCCCTAGCAATGAGGTCTAAGAAACCCTCACGTTCGAACCAGGCCATCTCGAATGAGAAGGTGTTTTTGTTTCCCACATGGTTCGGCTCCCCTGAGTCCACGAACAATGGTATGTGATCGGATATTCCCCGCGAGAGAGCTTGTACCGTAACAAGAGGGAACTTCTGTTCCCACTCCACGCTCGCGAGAACTCGATCAAGCTTTTCATATGTCTGGTTTGGCAAAGCATTAGCCCACGTAAACTTTCTACCAGAAAGCTCTATCTCCCTCAGATCCAAGCTTTCAATAATGGTATTGAACATAAACGACCACCTGCCGTCAAAGTTATCATTATTTTTCTCCTCTCTCCTCCTAATGATATTGAAATCACCCCCAACCAACATCGGAAGCTGCTCGGACCCACAGATTCGAACAAGGTCCGGCAGAAAATCCGGTTTAAGATCGGGCTGTGCGGCACCATAAACCGCCACCAAAGCCCAGTTGAAACCATCAACTTTAGACCTAACTCGAAACTTTACCGTGAAGTGTCCCATCACTACACTCCGGACTTCAAGGGAATCGCATCTCACACCCAGCAAGATACCTCCCGATCGTCCTCGTAGAGGTAGGAAATGCCAGTCGAAATCAACACCACCCGCAAGAGAGGAAAGAAACTGAGGCGCAAAATTATCTCTACCAGTTTCAGAGAGAGCAATGAAATCTAATCGATGCTCCAGAGACGCCTCAGCGAGAAACCTTCGTTTAGCCAAGTCCTTCAGACCTCTGCTATTCCAAAAGATTCCTTTCATAAGTCATCATGAAATTTTTTTGCCGTACGAATCCTAGCACTCCTACGTACCGCGGACGCGGCATACACCTTTCGCTTCCACTTACGTTTGGGTTTACTATTGTCCACCATCCGGTCCTCATAACCGGGCTCTGGTGGTTGATTCACTACATCCTCTACACTAACTTCATCCTCCTCGGATTCAGTAGTGGATGGTGCAAGGTCCGCACAAAAATTGTCAAGCACTCTCACCCCCAATGCATCAATCTCAGCATCATTCATAGGTCTCACCGCCGCTAGGTTTCGAATGGTTTCTAAAGCGCGTTCCACCTTCCAGATCAAGGAGATCATTAACCGAGTTGGAAATTTTAGCATTGGTATTCCCTAGCGAAACCCCTACTTGATTAGCATTATTTATAATCTCATCTGTAGAAAAATGCAAAATAGAATTGGACAAGTTGACTGACATACCGGTTGTGACCTCAATGTCACGAAGCTTGGCCGCCCTCATAGCGCACCTCTACTGCATGTCATCAACCTCCGGGTGGTCCAGGAGACGAGAGCTCATCCGTCTCCCCCTAGAGACCGGGTCGGGGATCCCGCCGAAGTCAATAACCTCGTCCCGAGTAGCGCCACTTGGAGGAGGCAGTGGCGGAGGGCTCCCACGACGAACGGACGGGAGGCCGGGGGATGTAGGTGCCGGCGCCGCCTGCTCGAGCACCCCCCCTGCCCCAACCCTCAAGCCTGAGGGCGTCGCCATCCCGACAGTCGAAGGCGAAGGAAGGACTGGGGCCACCTGCCACTGACTCCCGCCGAGCACCACAGGAGAAGCAGCCGGTGCCGAAAGGGAAGGGTCCGATGCCACCTGCCCCAGACGCTCTCCCTCACAGCCAGCCAACGACGGCGAGGCTGGCGTCGCCGGCGTCAGAGTAAAGGGAGAGGAAATTGTGGCCA
>NC_041386.1:735769437-735776052 GCF_002162155.2 Triticum dicoccoides | reverse complement strand
CGTCACACAATCACCCACCACAGGACGAAGAGCAGACACAAAATCCAGCACCGGGAGCGAGCACTCAAAAGCATCATCAGACTCCACCCGTTCGCTCCAAAGCCTAGGAGGAGCAGACGCAGGCTCGAAAGATCCAAATCGCAACATGCTCTTAGGTACCGACGGAGATGGGGCCGGCTCTACCCCTGATCCAGTCTCGGGCAACTGAGCAACTGGTCCCGATCCGTTGGACCTCTCTCGTCCAGCCTCATTAGTCAGATCCTCCCTAGCACCAGCATTGCCGTCCCCCTCGTGCATATCCACATCAGCACCAATACCCACCTCAGCAAACAACTCAGAATTCTCGAACTCAATCTCAAGAGGGAATACCTCTCCCCCATAAGTCCAGTTAACCACATCCGGGACGAACTCGATGTCCAGAACACTCACTCGCAATCTGGCCAACCCATGGGCGCGAGTGAATGTCATATCCACTTTCTCAGTTTTGCCAACCATGATACCCAGACTAGCCACAACACGAACATCTGTCAGAGCCTCAGAGGGTGCCCCAGAGAAACGTAGCCACACCTGAGTAAGGGGCTTCCCCTTAGGCTCCACTTTCTTCCACTCTTGAAACTCAAGAATGCAATTAGTGCCTGGCACCTTACACATCCCAAAGCTCAGCAACCGCCGCAAGTCCTCTACTGACGGGAGGTCAACCCTGAACACGCGCTCCTCAATGTGGAGAAGCTCCCACTGAAAATCTCCAGGAGCCAGTTCCTGAAGCCTCTGCACAATCTGAGCTTCAGAGACATCTTCCTGGGTAACCTTCACAATTCCAGTAGTCAGGCTCGGTGTCTCCTCCGGAATCTCTCTCGCAGCCGGGGACTCAAGGACCATTAGCTCAGCACAATAAAATCCATACATTGTCAGCGACGGAGCCTGGTCACGCAATAACGGGCACTCCCCCGAGGCATGTGCGGGCTTGCCACACGACTCACACAGCTCGGCCACGCACTCAGCAATGAAGTGGCCCTCCTCACCACAACGGTAGCAAAGCATCCTTTCCTTTCTACGCGCCCACTTGGACGCCCTCTCTGCATCAGACCTGTCAGAAACCTCAGCCACAGTCCCAGTCTCAGGAACCTCAACACTGGCCAAGGCCATCACCACCTCCATCGCCTGGGTAGGTACATCCGTGGAAGCGTGATCTGACTCCATGGCTGACGCCGCATGGTCAACTGCCGGAGGCGGAGGCGGTCGGCGATACCTCCCTCGGCCCCCACCCCGACCACCATGATGTCCACGATAACCTCCTCTCTGGCGGTGGTCCGGACCTGAGGGTCCCTCGACAAAACCACCTGGAGGGCCGAGAAACGGTCTCTCAACAGACCCATCACTCTGCCAGGCATAACCACGACCTCCTCCCGTGGATGAGGAACCACGGTGCTGTCCATCATCATACGCATCATACCCATCGTCCCCCCACTGGCCTCGGGGCGGAACATGGGACTCTTTATTGCTTGAATTCTGTCTCGTCTGTGTCGGTCCTGACCGGTTCTGAGCCGGCCTCGCAACGAAGTGAGGTGGAGGAGCGGCACGAGGCTGACCGCCCGAAGGCGTCGGCACCACTCCAAGGGCAGCACCACCGCGGCCAGCTGCTGCCACACTGGTCACGCCCGGCGCAAGAGGTCGAGGTCCACCACGCCCCGCTACCGGCTGAGCGGCGGACACCGCATCCGGCGCCGGAGGCCTTAGCCCGCCACGTCCCGCAGCAGGTTGTAAGGGCACCGGCCCCGGCGGCCGCACGCCCAAGTGACCAGCACCTCGACCCAGGTTTCCCTGCACCACACCCCCGCCCGCCGGCGGCCTCTGGCCAAGCGGCGCCAGGGCTCCACGCCCGGCACCCGTCGCCGGCGGCCGAGCCGCCCCACCCCGTCCTACTGGAACGGATGAGGCCTTCTTGGCTGACGGCGGCGCAGCCCCGCGACCGGCCATGTCCAGGAGTGGCCGAATCCTCCTAGCCCGACTAGCTCCACAGACCGGGAAGCCTCTCGTCCCGCGTTTGCGAACCCTAGTACCAGGAGGCGACGGCGCACGACAGAAAGACGAAGGATCGCTCGCGTACGTGCATGGGATCTCGATATGGGCAGGAGTCTGGTCCGGTACAGCATGGGCCTCATACCCATCTGACCCTGGCCCATCTCCTCGTGGACCCGGTTCCCTCCGAGCCGGCCCATCGCAATCCAGCAGGTGTTTCAAACGCAGCGCTCTCGCCTCCGAGATCCCGATCGCCGACACGGCCAACACGGGCGCCGCCGGCGCCTGACGAACAGCGAGCAGCCTCGCTTGCTTCCTCTTCTTCACAGTAATCCATGATTCCGGCCTAATCATATCGAATAACGTAAGATTCGGGAGACTCACCTTAGGCAGGGGACCCTTCCAAGGTCTGAGCGTCGACGCCGCCGTCTTCCGATGAACGACACGTCGGATCATCTCCTTCTTCTCGCCCGCGTGAAGACCGATTTGCGTCGGATCGTCCGGTGGCAGAACACGATCGATCGTCGTAGCCACTTCATCCTCGTTATAGCCTGAATGGAAAAAATCACAAATGAGATCGGAAGGAGTCGGTGAGGGCGGCGACTCCGCCGGGGGTGCGTCCCCATCGTCATCGGTGTCGTCCTCGTCGGACTCGGCGAGAGCCCAGAAACGCCCGCCAACGCGCCGGCAATCGCCGACGGCGGACGGCGCAGTCGCAGTCGGGTGTACGGGCGCCCGCCCTGTCGCCCTTCCAGTCGCTCTGCAATAATGTTATCACCGACCACGGTGCTGCCCAATGGGCAATCTACCACAACCAAGTACATAACTTGGTCTATACTCTCCACTCTAGGTTGCAGCTTGGAGCACTTATCTTCCAGCTTTCTTTTTATGTCACCAATGATGTTGCGGCTGTCTGGTGGAAAGCTCGCCCACACACGTACCTCAAATCTGTCCTTCATATTTTTGTATGCTTTCTTTACCAGATACCTTTTCCCGATACCACTCTCTCCAACCACATAAATCACATGGCTTCCAGTTCGGTCAAGGAGGAGGTCCTCCAATTCATCTTCTTCTTTGTTGCGTATTTCAGTACCTTGTTGGCTTTGGTTCTCCGCTGAGTATGCGTAGTCCCTGTTTCCGATTAAGATGTTAACTAAAGCTACTAAAACAAAAAACAACCTATTGTTGTATCTAAGAAACCAAGATAGATAGATAGATAAATTTTAATTGGGATTTGCTTTAGTAACACCCCTCCCCTTCCCATAATTTTTTTAAAGGACACTTTTGTCCAAGCAAAGGGAATATATAGGAATAAATAATTTCTGCAACCCTACAAATTATTTATTCCTATTTATTCTCTCTACATATGCGACCAGAAATCACAGTTGGTCTAACGCATTATCCTCAAAACACTTGTAGAAGTAGTTATGGTTACACAACCACTAGCATATATACAAAGTTATACACTCTTTTTCATAATAAATAGAAATATTCGCTACCAGTCACATTTTTCTACCAAGAAACTATATGCACTATAGACTGACCGTATTCTTTTTAGACAACTTTATGCACCATTGTCATGTGTTATGCATTTGGATGAATAAAAGCCCCACAAGTTAATATTCTAGCTGGATATAGGTCCTAATCTCGTTGTATTTGCTATTTAGTCATTCGATCGTTATTTTTATATCCTGTCAATTGGCTGATTTGACGATGACTATGACTAGCAGTCAATTTTTTTATATTTTTTTACGGAAACAAAGAAGTGGACCTATCTCTTCATCGGCGGCGGTTGTTGTTCTGGTGTGCTTGTCCTTTTGGGCCTTAACACGACGACTTCTCGACGGTCTTGTATAATAATATTTGCCTAGCTCCACTGAGGGAGGATGGACGACTGCGGCACGCCTTCGGCTCGCTACAATGCATGTAGCCATCGCATGATGGTCCAAGGAAATAAGAAAAAAAAACATGAAAAATAGGTTCAAGGAAAGTTCAAAACCGCTGGGAGAAAACCTCTAGAGAAGGCTTGGACAAGGAAGGCTCGGAGAAGGTGGTCTTGGCGGTCGATCCAGTTGGTCCCAAGTTGGAGATGGCGGACCGCGCTGTCGGCGGGCCGGCATCACCCCCACCTCTTGATGGACGATACATGCGAGCACTTCCACCTCTCAATGGCCGAGGAGCACCTTGCGGGGGAGGTGCAGCTCAAGGCAGAGCACGCGAACGCTACCGCCCTCGTCGAGCTCTACGACGGCCCATCCCTCATTGCTGAAGCCCGAGTCATCCTTGAGCCCATCGAGGATGAGGGGGTGGTGTCAACGAACCCCCGCAGGATCTTCATTCGCGGCCTAGAGCCGGAGGTGAATTTTGCAGACAAAGGACTACGAGGGCGAGATGTCTCATGCCGCCAATGACCGTGAGGCCGGTGGTTCCGACGAGGGAGTGCTCCCGATCCCCTCGAACAAGGAGTCGGTAGACAGTTTACTGTATATGTAGTTTTTATTTTTGGATGTAGTTCTAGCTGGTTTAATTTATGAATAAATGAATCTATGAATGAGTTGTAGTTTTAGCTCGTTTGCAATTCTATATATGTTGTTGCATGCTTTTGCATAATTTTGAAGGTTAAAGAAATAGTGAGTCAGACGCATAGGGGGCAAGGAAAAAAAGGCCCAACCGGGCTGGTTTTACACCTCCAACAGGACTGGACTTTGTTTTTTTCAGTCCGGCTGCTACTAGACTCTGGAGAAGAAAAGCTTCATCGTCCGTCCACATTCGTCCTCCTGAGAAGCTCGTTGCCGCCGGCCGGCTGCATCCCGGCCGCCCTCTTCCTTCCTACCAAGGTACTACCTTTGCCGAATCACCACACCACTGGCTACAACCCTGGTACATTTTCGTAAACCGGATCCATGATTTTCCCTCTCCATTTGCAGATCTGACCACATCCGGTCTCCTGCCTAGGTCCACCCCATGGAGAAGGCGGAGAAGGAGAGGAGATCCTCTCCCGCCTCCCCGCCAGATCCCTCCACCGCTTCAAGTGCGTCTCCGTGCCCTGGCGCCACCTCATCGCCGACCCAGCCAACCGCAAGAAGCTACCTCAGACCCTCACTGGCTTCCTCTACTTCACCACCAACGCCAGCGGGGATCGCCACAACTTCGCCAGCGTCTCCGGGGACGGCGCAGCCCCGTTCGACCCTTCCCTCCGTTACCTGCAGCCTAGCAGGTACAAGGACATGGAGCAGATGGACGCCTGCAATGGCCTCCTTCTCTACTGCGGCAGCAACAAGAAGTTGTCCCCGCATTGCGAAAAGGGCGATTTCCGTTTTGTCGTGTGCAATCCCGTCATGGGGATGTGGTTGCAGCTGCCCCCTTCTCCACAGATGCCAGAAAACAGATTTGGTTGTACCGCAGGTCTGGCTTTTGATCCTGCAGTCTCGTCCCATTTCTGCGTTCCTCACTATGAGCAGACCTATGAGGGATCTTAGATCACAGCAGTGAACATCTACTCGTCGCGGACAGGAGCCTGCAGTCGGAGGGATAGTGGCATGCTTGAGAAAGTGGCCCTGTTTGATTTTAGTAGATGTGTATTTGTCGGCGGTATGATGTACCTGATGGGCATCCATAAAGGCATCAACGAAGAGCATGTGCTGGTGGGGGTGGACATGGAGGTGAAAGTGTGGAAGATTATCCATGTGCCATACAGTTCGAGATTTGGCATGTTTGGATCATCGCAGGGGTGCTCACACTATGCTATAGCTTCTTCCATTGATAAGATTGAACTCTGGTGCCTCAAGGATTGTGACATTGAAGAATTGGTTTTGAAGAATACCGCCAACATCGATAAGCTTATGAGCATGACTGGGAAGAGGTACACTGTGGATGAGGTTCATCCAGATTGCGACATCATTTTCCTGGTTTCAAGGGCAGGTGATACCTTGGCAGCATATGATGTGCGACATCAGGAAGTTGGTTGCATCCTTAATGTTGAGATAAACAATACAATACGGCATCGGTTTCTACCCTATGTTCCTCTGTTCTCAGAGTCATTAGCAGATGCAGATGGGGAGTAGTGTTACCTTCAAGCAGCCCTTGTAGTTCCTCCAAGAATTTTGCTCTTATATGAGCTGAAATATTTGCCGTGTACTTTGAAATCTGCTTGAATCATGCCGCTCAATTTGTTGGTGCTTACACTCCTGCCTGCTCTTACATTGTGAATCTGGTACTGTAGTAAAATCAGACTGGTTACTGGTGCAATGTCTAATTGACCTTATTCATTCAGTATTTTGGTAATGTACTGCCTTTGAGCAGGTTCTTCTTATTTATATTTGCTGTACCTAATGAAATTAGAGAAATTGCATCAATGTCAATAAAATAAAATAACATTTGAAATTTTGAAGGAAATTTTGCTGCGTTTTAAAATAAAATAAAATAAAATAAGAAGAGAAAAAAAGAGGAGAAGAAGAAAGGAATAGAGGAGAAGAAGAAAAAATAGAAAAAAGAGAAAAAAAAGAGGAGAAGAAGAAGTTCCTTTCTTCTTCTCCTCTTTTTAATTCTTCTTCGTTTTCTTATGTTTTATCGGGTCTGTCGTCGTCCATATACCCC
>NC_041386.1:735738766-735768964 GCF_002162155.2 Triticum dicoccoides | reverse complement strand
GATAACATTATTTTCCCGTGTATGTATCTCGTCGTTGTCGATATTACCCCCTTGAAGCGTTGTCGAGGCCACCCCAAACCCTAGAGAAGCAACGTCGAGGCCACTAATTAATATGATTCCTTACTGTGATTAGCTAGCTAGTTCTACATTTGCCACTAATATATCCATATATGTCATGTGTGAATAATAATTGCCATGTTGTAAATATTTGTAGAAACTATGGACACCCCCCGAGACGAAGCAACAGAAGCGATGTTGGGGGAGATAATCGCACATGGAAGTGATGCCGTCTTATCGTTTCTGAACGACACCGATGGTCTGGAAGGACAGGGTGAAGAAGCAGGCAATTATGATGGCTCCTTTGACCCAATGCCGGTGCAAGAAGGAGACCATGAGGATGGCTCCGGTGACCCAATGACGGTGCAGGAAGGAGACCGTGATGACGGCTCCGGTGACCGAACCGATTCTGGCCAGGTATATATATTAGTTAAGCCTGTGCTGACTAGCTAACTGATGCATTTATTGTTTTGGTATATGTACACATATTAATTAACTCTCGTCATTCTTTTTTTTTTCTAGGCCTCCGAATCGAGCACAACTTCGGTAAGGAGACGAGTGATACGTCTCCAACGTATCTATAATTTATGAAGCATTCATGCTATATTATTATCTGTTTTGAATGATTATGGGCTTTATTATACACTTTTATATTACTTTTGGGACTAACCTATTAACCGGAGGCCCAACCTATATTGCTGTTTTATTGCCTGTTTCAGTATTTTGAAGAAAATGAATATCAAACAGAGTCCAAACGGAATGAAACCTTCGGCAACGTTATTTTTGGGAAGAATATCACCCAGGAGAGTTCACGTCAGAAGAGCCTCGAGGAGGCCACGAGATAGGAGGGCGTGCCCCCCCTACTGGGCGCGCCCCCTGTCTCGTGGACCCCTCGAGCACCTCCCGACTGACTTCTTTCGCCTATATAGTCCCACGTGCCCTAAAAACATCCACGGAGAAGATAGATCGGGAGTTCCGCTGCCGCAAGCCTCTGTAGCCACCAAAAACCTCTCGGGAGCCCTTCCTAGCACCCTGTCGGAGGGGGGATCCTTCACCGGTGGCCATCTTCATCATCCTGGCGCTCTCCATGACGAGGAGGGAGTAGTTCACCCTCGGGGCTGAGGGTATGTACCAGTACCTATGTGTTTGATCTCTCTCTCTCTCTCTCGTGTTCTCTCTCGTGTTCCCTCTATGGCACGATCTTGATGTATCCCGAGCTTTGCTATTGTAGTTGGATCTTATGATGTTTCTCCTCCTCTACTCTCTTGTGATGAGTTGAGTTTTCCCCTTTGAAGTTATCTTGTCGGATTGAGTCTTTTATGAGAACACTTGATGTATGTCTTGCCGTGCTTATCTGTGTTGACAATGGGATATCATGTGCCTCTTGATGTATGTTTTGGTGACTAACTTGCGGGTTCCGCCCATGAACCTATGCATAGGGGTTGGCACACGTTCTTGACTCTCCGGTAGAAACTTTGGGGCACTCTTTGAAGTACTTTGAGTTGGTTGAATAGATGGATCTGAGATTGTTTGATGCATATCGTATAATCATGCCCATGGATACTTGAGGTGACAATGGAGTATCTAGGTGACATTAGGGTTTTGGTTGATTTGTGTCTTAAGGTGTTATTCTAGTACGAACTCTTGAATAGATTGATCCGAAAGAATAATTTTGAGGTGGTTTCGTACCCTACCATAATCTCTTCGTTCGTTCTCCGCTATTAGTGTCTTTGGAGTGACTCTTTGTTGCATGTTGAGGGATTGTTATATGATGTATCTATGTTATTATTGTTGAGAGAACTTGCACTAGTGAAAGTATGAACCCTAGGCCTTGTTTCCTATCATTGCAATACCGTTTACGCTCACTTTTATTGCTTGCTACCTTGCTATTTTTATTATTTCAGATTACAAATACCGTTATCTACCATCCATATTGCACTTGTATCACCATCTCTTCGCCGAACTAGTGCACCTATACAATTTACCATTGTATTGGGTGTGTTGGGGACACAAGAGACTCTTTGTTATTTGGTTGCAGGGTTGTTTGAGAGAGACCATCTTCATCCTACGCCTCCTACGGATTGATAAACCTTAGGTCATCCACTTGAGGGAAATTTGCTACTGTCCTACAAACCTGTGCACTTGCAGGCCCAACAACGTCTACAAGAAGAAGGTTGTGTAGTAGACATCAAGCTCTTTTCTGCCGCCATTGCCGGGGAGGTTAGCGCTTGAAGGTATATCTTTAGATCTTGCAATCGAATCTTTTTGTTTATTGTTTTATCACTAGTTTAGTTTACAAAAGAAAACTACAAAAAAATGGAGTTACGTTTGTCTCATACGCTTCATATTTTTAATATCTTTTGTGAGTATGATGAAAAGGAAAATTGTGCTCAAGTGCTAGAAGAAGAATTACATAGAATACTTGGCATGAAATATGTGAATGATGAGCATGATTGCAATGTTGTTAGTATGAATTCCTTGAATATCCATGATACTAATGATATGCAAAGCCACAAGCTTGGGGAAGCTATGTTTGATGAAGATGATATTTGTTGTCCCCCAAGTATTGATGAGCAAATTTATTTTGATGAAAGCATGCCTCCTAATTATGATGATTATATTGATGAAAGTGAGTTTGGATGAGTGTCAACTTTAGGTAGTATTGATCCCACTATTTTGGAGGATATTGAATCTTATTGTTATGAATATGAAAGTGGATTTGGAAGAGTGTCAACTTTATTTAGTAATGATTCCACTATTTCGGAAGAGGTTCCAATTGATTATGAGAACAAAGTTGCTATCTATGGCGATTATTGTGATGACTTGTATGCTATTAGGAATAATGATAACCATGAAACTTGTCATCATGATTTTAGTTTTCAATTGGATTATGCTTCACATGATAATTATTTTGTTGAGTTTGCTCCCACTACTATTGATGAGAATAAATTTGCTTATGTGGAGAGAAATAAATTATCTATGCTAGTAGATCATGAAAAGAATGATTTAGGTGCTGGTTATATTGTTGAATTCATTCATGATGCTACTGAAAATTATTATGTGGGAGGAACATATGCTTGTAGGAATTGCAATAATGTCAAGTTTCCTCTCTATGTGCTTAAAATCTTGAAGTTATGCTTGTTGTGCCATCCTATGCTAGTTGATTATTGTTCCCATAAGTTGTTTTCTCACAAAATCCCTATGCATAGGAAGTGGGTTAGACTTAAATGTGCTAGTCATATTCTTCATGATACTCTCTTTATGTTTCAATTCTTATCTTTTATGTGAGCATCATTGCCATCATCATGCCTAGCTAGAAAGGCATTAAAGAAAAGCGCTTGTTGGGGGGAACAACCCAATATTTATCCTTACTGTTTTTGTGTGTCCACACGATTATTCTACTGTAGTAATCATGTTTTATAGCTTTTATTTCAATAAAGTGCCAAGTAGAACCTTTGGGAAGACTTGGGTGAAGTTTATATGATCTTGCTGTGAAAAACAGAAACTTTAGCACTCACGAGAATAGCTGCCATTTTTTACTGGAGAGTGCTTTTAGGTTGATTCTTTTTGAAGATGATTAATAGACAAATTACTCAGGTCCAGCAATTTATTTCATAATTTTTGGGATTCCAGAAGTATACGTTTGATACAGATTACTACAGACTGTTCTGTTTTTGACAGATTCTGTTTTGATTGTGTTGTTTGCTTATTTTGATGAATCTATCAGTAGTATCGGAGGGTATCAACCATAGATAAGTTGGAATACAGTAGGTTTAGCACCAATATGTATTTAGAATTTGTTCATTACAGTACCTAAGTGGTGGTTTTATTTTCTTATACTAACGGAGCTTACGAGTTTTGTTTTGAGTTTTGTGTGGTTGAAGTTTTCAAGTTTTGGGTAAAGATTCGATGGACTATGGAATAAGGAGTGGAAAGAGCCTAAGCTTGGGGATGCCAAAGGCAACCCAAGGTAATATTCAAGGACAACGAAGAGCCTAAGCTTGGGGATGCCCCGGAAGGCATCCCCTTTTTCGTCTTCGTTCATCGGTAACTTTACTTGGAGCTATATTTTTATTCACCACATGATATGTGTTTTGCTTGGAGCGTCATTTTATCTTGATATTATTTGCTTGCTATTAGTTAGAATAATGTTTTGCATCTTTAGTTTCAATAAAAATGTCAAGGATAGCCTTTACCATGCTTGTTTTGCTAGTATACATGTTGCTGTTTGAAAACAGAAAGTTTACCGCTGTTGAAAAATTTCCCTAGAAAAGTCAGAGAATGGTATAACGTTGAATCTTTTTGCATATTAAGCTCTGATAAATCTATTACAGTGGGAATTTTATTTCATAATTTTTGGAGTCAGGGACGTATTGTTACTCTTGCATTCTTTACAGACTCTACTGTTTTGGCAGATTACTGTTATGTTTGCATTGTTTGCACATGCTTGCTTGTTTAATGATTCTATTTGAGGATAGGAGTATTAAATATGCAGACAAATTTAGTATTCAATGTTGAATAATAATGTTAGTGATTTGTTACAGTAGAAGATGATAAGGTTTTGCATTGGTTTATACTAACCTATCTCACGAGTTCTTGTTGAGTTTGTTGTGAATGAAGCTTTTGATAAAAAGAGAAACCATGATATCAAAGGAATTAAGGAGACATAAAATCTCAAGCTTGGGGATGCCCAAGGCACCCCAAGATAATATTTCAAGAAGTCTCAAGCATCTAAGCTTGGGGATGCCCTGGTAGGCATCCCACCTTTCTTCTTCAACAATCATCGGTTAGTATCGGTTGAGCCTAAGTTTTTGCTTCTTCACTTGAGTTGCGCTATCCTTGCAATGTCATTTTGTTTTGCTTTGCTTGCTGTTTGAATAAGATACCAAGATCTGAAATTCTGAAATGAGAGAGAGTCTTTGTATAGTTGCATAATTATTTAGATACTCATTGATCTTCACTTATATCTTTTTGGAGTAGTTTTTCATTTACTGTTGTGCTTCACTTATATCCTATGAGTAATTTATTGAATGAGTTGATTGTCATAAATCTGAATTTATATATGTCTCATTTGGTTATCCCATGGGGAGTAATGACTTCACATCTAAGAAGTAGAGGTTGTAAATTTATTGACGGTTAGCAAGCATTGTATTAGTCATTTGAACAATTCATGAAAGAATATTGAAGGAAGGGAGATTTCACATATAAATATATTATCATAGACATCTTTTATAATTGTGAGCACTCATTATGTATGACATGCTAAAGAGTTGATGTTGGACAAGGAAGACAACGTAACGGGTTATGTTTTCTCACATCTCAGTTAAAGTATATTGTCATGGATCATTCAAACATGTTGAGCTTGCCTTTCCCCCTCATGCTAGCCAAAAATTCCTAGCACCAAGTAGAGATCCTACTTGTGCTTCCAAATATCCTTAAACCCAACTTTTGCCATGAGAGTCCACCATACCTACCTATGGATTGAGTAAGATCCTTGAAGTAAGTTGTCATCGGTGCAAGCAATAAAAATTGCTCTCTAAATATGCATGACTTATTAGTGTGGAGAAAATAAGCTTTGTACGAACTTGTTATGGAAGCAATAAAAGCGACGGACTGCATAATAAAGGTCCATATACAAGGGGCAATATAAAGTGACGTTCTTTCGCATTAAGATTTTGTGTATCCAACCCTAAAAGCGCATGACAATCTCTGCTTCCCTCTGCGAAGGGCCTATCTTTTACTTTATGTCTTTTACTTTATGCAAGAGTCAAGGTGATCTTCACCTTTCCCTTTTTCATTTTATCCTTTGGCAAGCACTTCGTGGTGGGGTGATCCTGATATATATATCCAATTGGATGTACGTTAGCATGAACTATTATTGTTGACATCACCCAAAGGTGAATACGTTTGGAGGCAACATTATAAGCCCCAATCTTTCTCTGTGTCTGATTAAAACTTCATAACCACAAGTATTGCGTGAGTGTTAGCAATTGTAGAAGACTATATGATAGTTGAGTATGTGAAGTTTGCTAAATCAAAGCTTTGACATAGAGTCTTCCGGAAAGTAAGATGAATTGCAATTGTTCTGATGACTAAGAATGAAGTTTGCTAGTTTTCAAGAAGTTTATGGTCTATGCTTCAACATGTGAATTGCTTGTTATGTTATCGTGAAAAGTTTTATGAGATGAACTACTGTTATGACATATTATCATGCTAGAAAAGGTGATGGAAATTATCGTTGATCAAACTTGTGCACCCTCTAGCATTCACACTTCATAAATTCTTTCTTTTATCATTTACCTACTCGAGGACGAGTAGGAATTAAGCTTGGGGATGCTTGATACGTCTCCAACGTATCTATAATTTATGAAGCATTCATGCTATATTATTATCTATTTTGAATGATTATGGGCTTTATTATACACTTTTATATTACTTTTGGGACTAACCTATTAACCGGAGGCCCAACCCATATTGTTGTTTTATTGCCTGTTTCAGTATTTTGAAGAAAAGGAATATCAAACAGAGTCCAAACGGAATGAAACCTTCGGCAACGTTATTTTTGGGAAGAATATCACCCAGGAGACTTGGAGTTCACGTCAGAAGAGCCTCGAGGAGGCCACGAGATAGGAGGGCGCGCCCCCCTGTCTCGTGGGCCCCTCGAGCACCTCCCGACCGACTTCTTTCTCCTATATAGTCCCACGTGCCCTAAAAACATCCACGGAGAAGATAGATCGGGATTTCCGCCGCCGCAAGCCTCTGTAGCCACCAAAAACCTCTCGGGAGTGTTGGGGAACGTTGCAGAAAATTAAAAAATTTTCTACGGTTTCACCAAGATCCATCTATGAGTTCATCTAAGCAACGAGTCTAGGGAGAGAGTTTGCATCTACATACCACTTGTAGATCGCGTGCGGAAGCTTGCAAGGTGATGATGTAGTCGTACTCGACGTGATCCAAATCACCGATGACCTGCGCCGAACGGACGGCACCTCCGCGTTCAACACACGTACGGAACAGCCACGTCTCCTCTTCTTGATCCAGCAAGGGAGGGAGGAGAGGTTGAGGGAGATGGCACCAGCAGCAGCACGACGGCGTGGTGTTGATGGAGCTGCAGTACTCCGGCAGAGCTTCGCTAAGCACTATGGAGGTGTATGAGGTGTTGGGGAGGGAGAAGGAGGCAACCAAAGGCCGAGACGTTCAGGTATGAAGTCCCTCCTCTCCCCCACTATATATAGGGGTGCCAAGGGGGGGTGGCCGGCCCTAGGAGATCCAATCTCCTAGGGGGTGCGGCGGCCAAGGGGGGTTTTCCCTCCCCCCAAGGCACCTAGGAGGTGCCTTACCCTCCTAGGACTCTTGCCCCCCTTGAACCCTAGGCGCATGGGCCTATGTGGGGCTGGTGCCCTTGGCCCATTAGGCCAAGGCGCACCCCACACAGCCCATGTGGCCCCCCGGGACAGGTGGACCCACCCGGTGGACCCCCGGGACCCTTCCGGTGGTCCCGGTACAATACCGATAACCCCGAAACTTGTCCCGATGCCCGAAACAGGACTTCCCATATATAAATATTTACCTCCGGACCATTCCGGAACTCCTCGTGACGTCCGGGATCTCATCCGGGACTCCGAACAACATTCGGGTTACTGCATATACATATCCCTATAACCCTAGCGTAACTGAACCTTAAGTGTGTAGACCCTACGGGTTCGGGAGACATGCAGACATGACCGAGACTCTCTCAGTCAATAACCATCAGCGGGATCTGGATACCCATGATGGCTCCCACATGCTCCTCGATGTTGTCATCGGATGAACCACTATGTCGAGGATTCGATCAAACCCTGTATGCAATTCCCTTTGTCAATCGGTACGTTACTTGCCCGAGACTCGATCGTCGGTATCCCAATACCTTGTTCAGTCTCGTTTCCGGTAAGTCACTTTACTCGTACCGTAATGCATGATCCCGTGTCCAACACCTTGGTCACATTGAGCTCAATATGATGATGCATTACCGAGTGGGCCCAGAGATACCTCTCCGTCATACGGAGTGACAAATCCCAGTCTCGATCCGTGTCAACAGCTACTTTCGGAGATACCTGTAATGTACCTTTATAGTCACCCAGTTACGTTGTGACGTTTGGTACACCCAAGGCATTCTTACGGTATCCGGGAGTTACACGATCTCATGGTCGAAGGAAGAGATACTTGACACTTGCAAAGCTCTAGCAAAACGAACTACACGATCTTTTATGCTATGCTTAGGATTGGGTCTTGTCCATCACATCATTCTCCTAATGATGTGATCCCGTTATCAATGACATCCAATGTCCATAGTCAGGAAACCATGACTATCTGTTGATCACAACGAGCTGGTCAACTAGAGGCTTACCAGGGACATTGTGTGGTCTAAGTATTCACACGTGTATTACGATTTCCGGATAATACAGTTATAGCATGAATAAAAGACAATTATCATGAACAATGAAATATAATAATACTTTTATTATTGCCTCTAGGGCATATTTCCAACAGGGAGCCCTTCCTAGCACCCTGCCGAAGGGGGGATCCTTCACCAGTGGCCATCTTCATCATCCCGGCGCTCTCCATGACAAGGAGGGAGTAGTTCACCCTCGGGGCTGAGAGTATGTACCAGTACCTATGTGTTTGATCTCTCTCTCTCTCTCATGTTTTCTCTCGTGTTTCCTCTATGGCACGATCTTGATGTATCCCGAGCTTTGCTATTGTAGTTGGATCTTATGATGTTTCTCCCCCTCTACTCTCTTGTGATGAGTTGAGTTTTCCCCTTTGAAGTTATCTTATCGGATTGAGTCTTTTATGAGAACACTTGATGTATGTCTTGCCGTGCTTATCTGTGGTGACAATGGGATATCATGTGCCTCTTGATGTATGTTTTGGTGACTAACTTGCGGGTTCTACCCATGAACCTATGCATAGGGGTTGGCACACGTTCTTGACTCTCCGGTAGAAACTTTGGGGCACTCTTTGAAGTACTTTGAGTTGGTTGAATAGATGGATCTGAGATTGTGTGATGCATATCGTATAATCATGCCCACGGATACTTGAGGTGACAATGGAGTATCTAGGTGACATTAGGGTTTTGGTTGATTTGTGTCTTAAGGTGTTATTCTAGTACGAACTCTTGAATAGATTGACCTGAAAGAACAATTTGAGGTGGTTTCGTACCCTACCATAATCTCTTCGTTCGTTCTCCGCTATTAGTGTCTTTGGAGTGACTCTTTGTTGCATGTTGAGGGATTATTATATGATCTATCTATGTTATTATTGTTGAGAGAACTTGCACTAGTGAAAGTATGAACCCTAGGCCTTGTTTCCTATCATTGCAGTGCCATTTACGCTCACTTTTATCGCTTGCTACCTTGCTATTTTTATTATTTCAGATTACAAATACCTTTATCTACCATCCATATTGCACTTGTATCACCATCTCTTCGCCGAACTAGTGCACCTATACAATTTACCATTGTATTGGGTGTGTTGGGGACACAAGAGACTCTTTGTTATTTGGTTGCAGGGTTGTTTGAGAGAGACCATCTTCATCCTACGCCTCCTACGGATTGAGAAACCTTAGGTCATCCACTTGAGGGAAATTTGATACTGTCCTACAAACCTGTGCACTTGCAGGCCCAACAACGTCTACAAGAAGAAGGTTGTGTAGTAGACATCAACGAGGCCCAAAGAAAACGTTGAGCTCGGATGAAAGGTTTGAGATCACAGCAATCGCACGTGACGGCGAACCGATTGAACCCATCCGGACAAAGAACGCATTTGCTGCTCAGTGCCGGGTTCTTGTTAGGGACAAGACCTGATCAGCATCCACCAATGGTATAAGCCTAAGGAGGAAGACCCTGAGGTGTCTTATGTCAATGATATGCAGAAAGATGATCTTCGGACTGAGCTGAAGGCAAATTTCACCCTAACGCCAGAGGAGGATCCGGAGAAGCCAGTTATAGAGCAATTAATCAAGTCTTGTGCTCTTAAGAAGATGGCAGGCCTATTCAGGAGGTGGAGGAAAGAGCTGACAAAGAAGAGACACCAGAATTCATCGGCAAATATGAGAAGATCAGAGATCATTGGCCCGCATTTGTGGCCCACAAGACATCGGAAAAGAGTAAGAAGATGTTGGTGACAAACAAGCAAAATGTTGCGAAGAAGAAGTTTCACCATCGCACGGGGTCAGGTGGCTACCTCAAAGCCCGGCCTAAGTGGTCCAAGGCTGAGAATGATCTGCTTGATAAAGGGATCGAACCAGAGACAATGAACTGGCCAGACCATTGCCGGACTTGGTTCTTCGGGGCTGGCGGAACCTTGGACCCTGTATCAGGAAAGTGCCGTTGGACGGACGAGCAACTGAAAATACCAGTCAACAGGCTTCGGCACTATATCGATGCAGCGCAGCAAGGGACGTTCGTTCCAGACAGGGAGAAGGACGAGCTCACAATGGCCCTCGGGAATCCTGAGCACCCTGGACGGACACGAGGCACGCCAGACTCCATTCCGTGGAAGGTTGGTTTTCCGGACGCAGGCGGTTACAAATGCCATGAGAGGAGGAAGAAAGTGGACAATAGCCAACAGCCGGCGCTGCACGCAAGGGTACAAGGGCTAGAGGAACGAGAAGCAGATCGCAGCAAACGACCTGCCGAAGCTTCCCCCAAAGCTACCCCGCCATCTCAGCGGAGAAGCAAAGTGGCTTCCACCGAGCTGCTTCAGTCGGAGCATGTCTTGACGACTCCTGCTAGCTACCCCGTGGATTTTATCATGGAGTCTCAAAATTGCTACCTTATGACGCAATGGCAGAACTTAAAAGTCAAGGCGGCTGTCGGCCAAGTTCGACCTTCTGAACCCGGCGCAACTTTTCACTGTCGTCCGATTCCAGAAGGATATGCTAGGGTGACGGTGGACGAAATAACGGAGGGATTTGAGGACCTCGAGCTTGACCACCCTACCGGTGAAGGGGAGACTCGGCTGGGTTCTGCTCTAAAGACTCCAGGTTTATGGCGGAAGGAGTTCATCAAGCTTCCGAACTGGACGCCTCCTCCTCCTCCTCCGGCGAGTCAGGGCACTCCGCCTCCTCCACCGCCTCCTCCTTCGGCGAGTGACGATCAGGGCACTCGGCCTCCTTCTCCGGTGCGTGGCGGCACTCCGCCTCCTTCTCCGCCTACGCCGACGCGCCTGAGCAGCCAGCAGCCTCCTCCTTCTCCGGCGCGTGGCGGCACTTCGCCTCCTTCTCCGACTGCGCCGGCGCGCCCGAGCAGCCAGCAGCCTCCTCCTTATCCGCCTCGCCAGCATGGGCAGAAGAGACCCTCCGCCACCCGGCTGCTCCGGCGCGTCGTAGTCCTTCTCCTCCGCCTGGTAAGCAAGCACGAAAGAAGACAGACGCTGCAGCCGCTCCGTCTGCTCCGGCGTCTAGGAGTACAACCAGCAGAGGCGGGAGGCAATACAGATACGGTCCTTCTCTCAAGCCTCCGGAGGAGAAGGTAGATTTGGTGAAAGCAAAGCGCACTATCGATGCCCTCAGGAAACCACCAAAGTCTCCGCCGAAAAACAACTATGAGTGCATTACTGCAAAGACATATCTCGAAGCTAACCGGTCGGGAAGTACTGTCAGTGATATAAGGTTAAAAGAACGAGCAGCTGGGAAAAAAATTGCCCAGCTCGGTGAACAAGCAAAGCAATCGTACCCCCGCTCAATGTGTCTAGCGACCTCGTCGCTAATGCTCCGGGGACGGTGCCCGGTTATAACAATCTTGGAGATTAGCTGCCTGATGATGTACATTTTGATTTCTTGAAGGTGGATGAACACAGATACGAGTACGGGAAGTCTCTCGTCAAAGATGAAAAATCTCTAACAACGATGATGCGAAGATTCCATAATTGGTACATGAAAATCTGCAGAGAGTCTGGGGGGACGAATACTTTGTATCTAAGAATTGAAGAGGAGCACGACCTCGTTGGAACTGATTTGTTGCCTGTTCCATTTGAGGAGTTCTTCGAGTTCTTCAATCAAAAGGCCCTCGATAAATTAACGGTCTTTTGCTACTGTCTGTAAGTACTATTTATGTCATTAAGTCTCTATATATAGCTCGGCTCTTTCATTGCATGTATTTACAATTAATTATCCTCACTATATTATACAGATTGAAGATCGTCGATTGCAAAAAACAAGAAATGTATGATATTGGGTTCATTAACATAAATATCGATGAAATTCAGGTTAAAAAGCACGCCGAAGAGGCCGAGGCCAACTTGCTACAATCGTTGATCAAAAATCAAAACAAAGATTTAATACTCTTTCCTTACAACTTCAAGTGAGTGTTACTGTCATGTGCATATTCGGTTTCCCTTATTACTCGAGCGAGGTTATGTAATTGATGAGTTATGCATGCGTGCGCAGCTTCCACTATGTTCTTCTGGAGATTAAGCTTGAGCGGGGAGTAGTAACCGTCTTAGACTCGAGACGAAAAGATCCCGAAACCTATGCGGACATGACTAAATTGCTCAACAAGTAAGTTCAATCGATCATTATCGCACCATATCGGCAACTTTTTGTTCATTTCCTGACATCTCAAGTAATAATAATTATTTTCTTTGTCTTGTAGGGTTTGGAAACAGTTCACCGCAAAAGCTCCAGGACTGCCGAAGGAGCTCCGATATACATACCCGAAAGTAAGTACTACTAACTAGCTAGTTGCGCGCATCTCCCGTTGATTCTATAGCTATACTTTCATCAATGCCATTTATAATGCTTCATTATCAGTTTGATTGACCTCTATTTCTCGAAAAGTGCTTGTGGAAGGAAGAAGAGAATAATTTCTGTGGATACTACGTGTGCAAGTTCATCTACAACGCGACTTTGAAAAATAAGCGGGGCTACTCTAAAAGACAATATGAAGTGCGTAAGCAATAATATTCACAATTTCATTTTATTACACCATCATTTTTGTTGAGTTTCATTCATATATGTATTAACCCCCTTCTTCAAATTAGACATGGCAGATGCGAAATGAACTCCTAGAACAAGGTCGCATGAAAGCAATTCAAGAGGAATTGGTGGGATTCTTTCTTGACCACGTCATCAATAAAGCCGGGGAATACCATGTGGAAGTTGATTTCAAATGCTAGAGGATTGTAAGAGATCTTACATATTGTATATGTATGTAGCCAGTAGCGTCGGATAGATAATACGAAAACTTGTTGTTCGACCAATCTCTCGGAGAAGGAGAGGTCGATCGATCACTTCACTCGGTATGCATGACGAACTTCTGTACTTAATGGTTCCCTTCATTTTCTTACTAGCTAGCGTGTCGAGGGCCTCTCTATGTACAGTACGTAGCGTCGACCAAGCACGGACATAAGAGAGGACACTTCTCTCTATTAATTAGCTAGCTAACACAATATATTTGAGCACCAACCGGGACCAAATGCCTTCCTGCCTGGGCTCGGCACACCGGCCACGTGGAGGTCCATCTGTCCCGGTTCGTGTTAGAACCGGGAATAATGGTCTAGGGCATTAGTAACGACTCTTTAGTCCCAGTTCAAGAACCGGGACAAAAGGCCCTCACCAACCGGGACTATTAGAGGTTTTTCTACTAGTGGAGTCTTCTTGAATGGTTATCCTAAATAATATTGTAACAGTTTTCCTTTCCATGACAATCAGTTATTATGGTTATCGTAAATCCTATTGCTGTAGTGTAGTAAAAGGGTTAATCAGACCGGTTACTGGTCCAATGTCTAGCTGACCTTGTTCATTCAGTATTTGGGTAAAACACTGCCTTTGAGTGAGTTCTTTTTATGTATGTTTTCTGTAGCTAATGGATTCAGTAGAGCTCTAGATCTGTAAATCACAGAGAAAATTGTATCAATGTCAATAAAATAAAACTGTAGTTTACTGACAGCTTCATGGACATGCATGATATTTGTCTGTCAACAAAGCTGTGTTAATTGATTGCTTTGGCTGTGTTGCTACCCTGTTTGAGACGGCTCAACTGGCGTTTCATTCGTAGTATATTTGTTACGTGACGATTCCATTCTCTGGATAGTCTTTGACATGTTCCACGGCTATAGCAGTCCGCCTTCTTTTATACTTGTCATTCGGACTGAACATTAGAAAATATACGGCTACGTACTCTCTAAGCTCTTGACATTAAGACTTTCCGCCCCTTTCGCATATTTTCCACGGTCAACTTTTGTCCATCAACAAGCACAGATAAACCCAATCACCAACTTTAATATGGTACTCGTCAACACTGCTTCAACACCCCTGCACAATTTGTCTGACCACCATTGTCTTGGCATGTCGCTGTGTGCCGTGCTTACCGCACATCTCGCCGCTATCACCACGTCGAGCCTCTCTTGTCATGGTCGAGTCTCCTAAGGTCACGAACCCACACCACTCAACCCCCACTACGGAGAACCATCGATCATCACTGACCTATGGTGAGTATCACGTCTCCTTCAGACCACTGGTACCCAGTTTGAACCATGTGTCTCTCACTTTCGTGCCGAAATAGGCTTCGACTCTTCGTTAACTTACATTGTAGCCCCTCTATCAGCATAGAGTGAAATCGTCCGCCAGACTCTAACTCCACCTTCAACATGACTCTGTGGTAGATGATCCGTCCACCCCACGCCACCCCTCCATCAGCACGCCTCCTATCGTCCGCCGGACTCCAGCTCCCTTGCGCGACGCACGCGTCACGCCTCGAACGAGATTTACCGATATGGCTACATCCCTAGGGTCTGACTACGAACGCTCCTTCCCGTGACACCGCTACAATACTGCACCCCATTCGTCCGGGCGCCGGCACAGGTTGCTGGTTCCCCTGCGTGCCTTTGTTATTATGTTGACATAGGTTACATCGTGTGTTTACCCATGAATTATAAGATCATGAACAACCGATTATACGACATCTCTCTTAGCTTATAGGAAGAGCGGAAATACTATATATATAAGAGGCCTAGGATACACGTGTCCTACTTAGACACGATTCCATATCTTGTTTACACATCATATGACTCCAAATCGAACTGTAACTTAATTTGTACAAATATATTCAACACAATTCTAACAAAGGCCAGATTTATCAAAAATGCGACTATAGCATGGTACGCACGCATGCACGCAAAACCGGCACTATCCCACACACAACATGCTGCCCTTGTCACCATGATCGTGCCGCTCTCCGTGGCCGGGTGGAACGATTAGACTGCTGTGACACACATACCACGCATGCTCACTAAACACCATATGCACGCAGGGACGGTCCTGACTATACTGGGTCCGGGGCGAACTTGAAAAGTGGGGCCCACGAAGACAGACATAGTGAATAATTTCATTTCATACTAATATATATCACAAAATTTTATCGGACTTCACAGATCTAACTAAGCAATGGTAGCTAGAATTCATTAGCAAATATGATCTCATAACACACTGTGGACATGGACATAGTAAGAGTTTTTGCAAACAACCAACAAAGCTTTTTATGTTATCTCTACTCCTAATGGACGAGTTGGTTGAATAGTCCCACAACTTTCAACCGGTTTATTTTCGTCCTCTCCCCCACCCCACGCAACCAAAAAAACACCCCACAAAAAAACACTCCTATCTTCCTGGAGATCCCAAGCTGCACAAAAAAAAACACTCCTATCGTCCAGGAGATCCCAAGCTGCTACCCATCGTCACGCAGCCGCAGACGCCGCGGCCGATCCGGGGAGACGACGCCGCGACCCGGCGACCGCCGCCATCGGAGCGGATCACGAAGACGCGGCCGTCGTGGATCACCAGGACGCCGCCACTCCTCCCTCTACCGGCTTCGATCTTTTGTCTAGGGTTCTACGCCGCCGCCGCCCCTGCTCCCGCATCTCACCTTCGTCCACGAGCACCTGCTGCTGCCACAGTGCGCGGGGCGCATACCTTCCGCCAGCGCCGACCATCTCCCTCCCTCCAGTGCCGGCCGCCTCTGTCCCCAAGTGCGAGTGCCAGTCGCCTCCCCGCGGCCGCCTCCATCCCCTCCCTCGAATGCACTGGGCCTGCCGAATCTCGCCGTCGAGCGCCTGGGCCACCCAGGCAGCCAACCTCGTGTTCGCCGTCTCGGCCACCATGATCTGCACCGACCAGGCCCTCGGCGAGCAAGCAATCCCGTTGATGGGATTCCCATGGAGGATGTTGCCTTGCTGGCGGTTGTTGTGCTCATGTGGTCCTCTCATGTTGCAGCAGCCAGCTGCGATGATTAACTGATCTTTCTCTCCCATGGTAAGGAGCCTGTGGCTCTCAGGTCTCAACTACTCACAAGATAAATGAGGTTTTTGCGAGTTCAATTCAATTTGGTGGAGAATTGATTACTTAACAGAAAACATCTCAGGTCCTCTTCTTCCCTCTGATCTCCTCGACCTGGCCGACGCCGGCGACTCCTCACCGCCTCGGGCCTTTGGAAGAAAAGTTTGGACCATCCCTCGATCTCCTCGCCCTGGCCGCCGCCGCCGTCTCCTCAGCTTCGAGGAGAGGACGACTGTCAAGGACCAGCATTCGCCTGTGCGCAGCTCGGCGTTGGTCAGGAAGAGCACCAGCGTCATGCCCAGGCTTATGATCCACAGCCGGAGCTTCGTCGCCGACAGGGGTGACCCTCCTCCGCCGTGGAACAAGATCCCCAAAATCCCCTTCCCACCTGTATGTCATCTGCACACCTGTTACATCTTGCTGGTTTTGAAACCGAACTTGACTAAAGCTAAACTGAAGCTGAAACTATTTGTGCAGGAGAAGATCTCGACGAGCTTCACGGTCGTGTGGATCATGAGCAGGATGGCCAGGGAGGACGAGCCCTCCTCGCTGGTCTCCGACGATGTTGGCAGCACAGCCATGTCCTCCAAGCAGCGCCCCTTGTCGGTCGCTCGGGTGCCCGTGCCGGGAAAACTCAATGCTCTCGGGAAGGTATGTGATCGTCAGATATTCAGATGGGCTTTTCTCTGTTAGTTGTTCAGTCCGCCTGAACTCTGAACTGGACCGATGGTGCAAATTTGTTTTTGGAAGCCATGGAGCAGAGGGAGCAGGCGCAGAAGGTGGCGCTTGAGGACTTGCGCAACGCGTCGGCGACAGAGAACGTAGTTAGGATCTACAAGTATGTCCAGCAATGGCACCTCTTTTTCCTATGGCAATTTGACACCGTCTGGACAGAGTGGCTTGTCTGCTTGAGCCCGCATACTACGACGGCCTACTTGCTCGGTGCACGCGTCGGTTGGTCCCAGGTCAGGCCCCTCTAGATCCCACTGGGAAGCTGCAGTACTGGATGGATGAGAATTACGCTTACAATTGCGAGCACGGCAAGGTATGCATGTGTCCCTCTTCCACGGATGTCAACATGTCGTTTTTTATAAGTTTTAGACACAATCTGATCTATGTACTTTGTCCCTTTTTCCTTAGCAAACAATGCATTCTGCGATAATGAGCATATAGTGTCGAACTATTATTATAACATTGCAGTTTTGTTCGAGTCCAAGTTCCCGACCATCATCTCACATATAGTGTCCTCAAATTAGATCAATAGTAATGCAACTTTATGCTAGAATGTGCAACAAAACTGTTAACTGTTGAATCCCCAAGATGAATGCCCGTACAAGAAGCTTGTCAATCCTAAATTCTTTCTTAGTAAACTTATTTGATCACATAGTTTTCTTTTTTTGTGAATTCCGTGTTGGAAATATGCTCTAGAGGCAATAATAAAATGGTTATTATTATATTTCCTTGCTCATGATAATTGTCTATTGTTCATGCTATAATTGCATTAACTGGAAACCGTAATACACGTGTGAATACATAGACGACAGCATGTCCCTAGTGAGCCTCTAGTTGACTAGCTCGTTGATCAATAGATGGTTATGGTTTCCTGACCATGGACATTGGATGTCATTGATAACGGGATCACATCATTCGGAGGGTGATGTGATGGACAAGACCCAATCCTAAGCATAGCACAAGATCGTGTAGTTCGTTTGCTAAAAGCTTTTCTAATGTCAAGTATCATTTCCTTAGACCATGAGATTGTGCAACTCCCGGATACCATAGGAATGCTTTGGGTGTGCCAAACGTCACAACGTAACTGGGTGGCTATAAAGGTGCACTACGGGTATCTCCGAAAGTGTCTGTTGGGTTGGCACGAATCGAGACTGAGATTTGTCACTCCGTGTGACGGAGAGGTATCTCTGGGCCCACTCGGTAATGCATCATCATAATGAGCTCAATGTGATTAAGTAGTTAGTCACGGGATCATGCATTACGGAACAAGTAAAGTGACTTGCCGGTAACGAGATTGAACGAGGTATTGGGATACCGACGATCGAATCTCGGGCAAGTAACATACCGATTGACAAAGGGAATTGCATACGGGATTGCTTGAATCCTTGACATCGTGGTTCATCCGATGAGATCATCGTGGAACATGTGGGAGCCAACATGGGTATCCAGATCCCGTTGTTGGTTATTGATCGGAGAACGTCTCGGTCATGTCTGCATGGTTCCCGAACCCGTAGGGTCTACACACTTAAGGTCCGGTGACGCTAGTGTTTTTATGGGAAATAGTATGTGGTTACCGAAGGTTGTTCGGAGTTCCCGATGAGATCCCGGACATGACGAGGAGCTCCGGAATGATCCGGAGGTGAAGATCGGTATATTGGACGAAGGGTATTGGAGTCCGGAATTGTTCCGGGGGTACCAGGTGATGACCAGCGTGTCCTAAAGGGGTTTCGGAGGCCCCGGCAAGCGTTGGGGGGGCCTTATGGGCTAAGGGGAGAGGGCACATCAGCCCACTAAGGGGCTGAGCGCCCCTTCCACCCCATCTCACGTAACTAGGAGAGGTAGGGGCGCCATCCCTAGGGCAGCCGCCCCTCTCGGCTTGGGGGGCAAGTCTCTTAGGGGGTGGGGGCGCCCAAACCCATCTAGGGTTTCCCCTCTGGCCGCCGCCCCTCCCCTAGGGAACCCTAGGGCGCCTCCCCCTCCTCCCTTCCCCCTATATATAGTGAGGGAGAGAGAGGGCAGTCGCACCCTTCCCCTGGCACAGCCCTCTCCCTCCTCCAGCACCTCCTCCTCCTCCGTAGTGCTTGGCGAAGCCCTGCCGGAGAACCACGAGCTCCATCACCACCATGCCGTCGTGCTGTCGGAGTTTTCCCTCAACTTCTCCTCTCCCCTTGCTAGATCAAGAAGGAGGAGATGTCCCCGGGCTATACGTGTGTTGAACGCGGAGGCAGCGTTGTTCGGTGCTTAGATCGGATTCGGCCGCGATCTGAATCGCTCTGTGAACGACTCCACCGACCGCGTTCTTGTAACGCTTCCGCATCGCGATCTTCAAGGGTATGAAGATGCACTCCCCTCTCTCTCTTTGCTAGTCTCTCCATAGATTGATCTTGGTGATACGTAGAAAATTTTGAATTTCTGTTACGTTCCCCAACAGTGGCATCATGAGCTAGGTCTATGAGTAGTTTCTATGCACGAGTAGAACACAAGTTGTTGTGGGCGTTGATTTTGTTCAATATGCTTACCGTTACTAGTCCTATCTTGTTTCGACGGTATTGTGGGATGAAGCGGCCCGGACCGACCTTACACGTACACTTACGCGAGACAGGTTCCACCGACTGACATGCACTTGTTGCATAAAGATGGCTAGCGGGTGCCAGTCTCTCCCACTTTAGTCGGATCGGATTCGATGAAAAGGGTCCTTATGAATGGTAAATAGCAATTGGCATATCAGGTTGTGGCATTTGCGTAGGTAAGAAACGTTTTTGCTAGAAACTCATAGCAGCTACGTAAAACATGCAAACAACAATTAGAGGACGTCTAACTTGTTTTTGCAGGGTATGTTATGTGATGTGATATGGCCAAAAGGATGTGATGAATGATATATGTGATGTATGAGATTGATCATGTTCTTGTAATAGGAATCACGACTTGCATGTCGATAAGTATGACAACCGGCAGGAGCCATAGGAGTTCTCTTAATTTATTGTATGACTTGTGTGTCATTAAACAACGCCATGTAATTACTTTACTTTATTGCTAACCGTTAGCCATAGTAGTAGAAGTAATAGTTGGCAAGACAACTTCATGGAGACACGATGATGGAGATCATGATGTCATGCCGGTGACGAAGGTGATCATGCCGCGCCTCAAAGATGGAGATCAAAGGCGCAAGATGATGATGGCCATATCATGTCACTTTATGATTTGCATGTGATGTTTGTCATGTTTACATCTTATTTGCTTAGAACGACGGTAGCATAAATAAGATGATCCCTCTAACTGTGCACCGTTGCGAAAGTTCGTTGTTTCGAAGCACCACGTGATGATCGGGTGTGATAGACTCTAACATTCACATACAACGGGTGTAAGACAGATTTACACATGCAAAACACTTAGGTTGACTTGACGAGCCTAGCATGTACAGACATGGCCTCGGAACACGAGAGACCGAAAGGTCGAACATGAGTCGTATAGTAGATACGATCAACATGAAGATGTTCACCGATGATGACTAGTCCGTCTCACGTGATGATCGGACATGGCCTAGTTGACTCGGATCATGTATGACTAGAGGGATGTCTATCTGAGTGGGAGTTCATTAGATGAACTTAATTATCTTGAACATAGTCAAAAGGTCTTTGCAAATTATGTCGTAGCTCGCGTTTTAGTTCTACTATTTTAGATATGTTCCTAGAGAAAATTTAGTTGAAAGTTAATAGTAGCAATTATGCGGACTGGGTCCGTAAACTGAGGATTGTCCTCATTGCTGCATAGAAGGCTTATGTCCTTAATGCACCGCTCGGTGTGCTGAACCTCGAACGTCGTCTGCGGATGTTACGAACATCTGACATACACATTTTGATGACTACGTGATAGTTCAGTAATGTTAAACGGTTTAGAATTGAGGCGCTAAAGACGTTTTAGAAACGTCGCGGAACATATGAGATGTTCCAAGGGCTGAAATTGGGATTTCAGGCTCGTGCCCACGTCAAGAGGTATAAGACCTCCGACGAGCTTCTTAGCCTACAAACTAAGGGAGCAAAGCTCAATCGTTGAGCTTGTACTCAGATTGTTAGGGTACAATAATCACTTGAATCGAGTGGGATTTAATCTTCCAGATGAGATAGTGATGTTTCTCCAAAGACATTGCCACCAAGCTACTAGAGCTTCGTGATGAACTATAACATATCAGGGATAGATATGATGATCCTTGAAATATTCGCGATGTTTGACACCGCGAAAGTAGAAATCAAGAAGGAGCATCAATTGTTGATGGTTAGTGAAACCACTAGTTTCAAGAAGGGCAAGGGCAAGAAGGGGTACTTCATGAAACGACAAATCAGTAGCTGCTCCAATGAAGAATCCCACGGTTGAACCCAAACCCGAGACTAATTGCTTATGTAATGAGGGAACGGTCACTGAAGCAGAACTACCCTAGATACTTGGTAGATGAGAAGGATGGCAAGGTTGACAGAAGTATATTGGATATACATTGTATTACATGTGTACTTTACTAGTACTCCTAGTAGCACCAGGGTATTAAGATACCGGTTCGGTTGCTAAGTGTTAGTAACTCGAAATAAAAGAGCTACGGAATAAACAGAGACTAGCTAAAGGTGAGATGACGATGTGTGTTGGAAGTGTTTCCAAGGTTGATGTGATCAAGCATCGACTGCTCCCTCTACCATCGAGATTGGTTTTAAACCTAAATACTTGTTATTTGGTGTTTGCGTTGAGCATAGACATGATTGGATTATGTCTATCGCAATACGGTTATTCATTTAAGGAGAATAATGGTTACTCTATTTATTTGAATAATACCTTCAATGATCTTGCACCTAAAAGAATGGTTTATTGAATCTCAATCGTAGTGATACACATGTTCATGCCAAAAGATATAAGATAGTAATGATAGTACCACCTGCTTGTGGCACTGCCATTTGAGTCATATTGGTATAAAACGCATGAAGAAGCTCCATGTTGATGGATCTTTGGACTCACTCGTTTTTGAAAAGTTTGAGACATGCAAACCATGTCTATTGGTATGTGCGCATGAAGATACTCCATGCAGATGGATCATTTGGACTCACTTGATTCTAAATCACTTGAAACATGCAAATCATACCACATGGGCAAGATGACTGAAAAGCCTCGTTTTCAGTAAGATGGAACAAGAGAGCAACTTGTTGGAAGTAATACATTTTGATGTGTGCTGTCCAATGAGTGCCGAGGCACGCAGTGTATATTGTTATGTTCTTACTTCACAGATGACTTGAGTAGATGCTGAGTATATTTACTTGATGAAACACAAGTATGAATTATTGAAAGGTTCAAGTAATTTCAGAGTGAAGTTGAAGATCATCGTGACAAGAGGATAAAATGTCTATGATATGATCATAGAGATGAATATCGGAGTTACGAGTTTGGTACACAATTAAGACCTTGTGGAAATTGTTTCACAACTAATACCGCCTGGAACACCATAGTGTGATGGTGTGTCCGAACATTATAGCTGCACCCTATTGGATATGGTGCATACCATGATGTCTCTTATCGAATTACCACTATCGTTCATGGGTTAGGCATTAGAGACAACCGCATTCACTTTAAATAGGGCACCATGTAATTCCATTGAGATGACATCGTATGAACTATGGTTTAGAGAAACCTAAGCTGTCGTTTCTTGAAAGTTTGGGACTACGACGCTTATGTGAAAAAGTTTCATCCTGATAAGCTCGAACTCAAAGCGGATAAATACATCTTCATAGGACACCCAAAATAGTTGGGTATACCTCCTAATTCAGACCCGGAAGCAAAAGTGATTGTTTCTAGAAACGGGTCCTTTCTAGAGGAATAGTTTCTGTCGAAAGAATTGAGTGGGAGGATGGTGGAGACTTGATAAGGTTATTGAACCATCACTTCAACCAGTGTGTAGTAGGGCACGGGAACTTGTTCCTGTGGCGCCTACACCAATTGAAGCGGAAGATGATGATATTGATCATGAAACTTCGGATCAAGTCACTACCAAAACCTCGTAGGTCGACAAGGACGCATACTGCTTCAGAGTGGCACGTAATCCTGTCTTGGAGGTCATGTTGCTAGACAACAATGAACCTACGAGCTATGGAGAAGTGATGGTGGGCCCGGATTCCGACAAATGGCTAGAGGCCATAAAATCCGAGAGAGGATGCATGTATGAAAACAAAGTGTGGACTTCGGAAGAACTACTTGATGGTCGTAAGGCTGTTGGGTACAGATGGATTTCAAAAGGAAGACAGACAATGATGGTAATTGTCACCATTAAGAAAGCTCGACTTGTCGCTAAGATATTTTTCGACAATCTCAAGGAGTTGACTACAATGAGACTTTCTCAATCATAGCGATGCTAAGAGTCTGTTGGAATTGTATTAGCAGTTACTGCATTATTTATGAAATCTTGCAGATAGGATGTCAAAACATTGTTTCCTCGACGATTTTCTTGAGGAAAGGTTGTATGTGATACAACCAGAAGGTCTTGTCAATCCTGAAAAATGCTAACAAGTATGCAAAGCTCCAGCAATCCTTCTAAGGACTAGAGTAAGCATCTCCGGAGTTGGAATATACGCTTTGATGAGATAATCAAAGATTTTGGGTTTATACAAAGTTTATGAGAAACTTGTATTTCCAAAGAAGTGAGTGGGAGCACTATAGAATTTCTGATGAGTATATGTTATTAACATATTGTTGATCGGAAATGATGTAGAATTTCTGGAAAACATATAGGGTTATTTGAAAAATGTTTTTCAATGGAAAACCTGGAATAAGCAACTTGAACATTGAGCCTCAAGATCTATAAGGATAGATCAAAAACGCTTAATAATACTTTCAAATGAATACATACCGTGACAAGATTTTGAAGGAGCTCAAAATAGATTGGCAAAGGAGTTCTTGGTTGTGTTATAAGGTATGAGTATTGAGTAAGACTCAAGACATGACCATGGCAGAAAAGAGAGAAAGGACGAAGGCCGTCCCCTATGCCTTAGACGTAGGCTCTACAGTATGCTATGCTGTGTGCAGCACCTGAAGTTTGCCTTGCCATGAGTCAGTCAAGGGGTACAAGTGTGATCCAGGAATGGATCACAGGACAGCGGTCAAGGTTATCCTTAGTAACTAGTGGACTAAGGAATTTTCTCGATTATGGAGGTGGTAAAAGAGTTCGTCGTAAAGGGTTACGCCGATGCAAACTTTGACACTAATCTGGATGACTCTGAATAGTAGACCGGATCCATATAGTAGAGCAGTTATTTGGAATAGTCCCAAATAGCGCGTGGTAGCTGCATCTAGGAGATGACATAGAGATTTGTAAAGCACACACGGATCTGAAAGATTCAGACCCGTTGACTAATAACCTCTCTCACAAGCAATATATGATCAAAACCAATGGGTGTTGGATTCATTACAATCACATAGTGATGTGAACTAGATTATTGACTCTAGTGCAAGTGGGAGACTGTTGGAAATATGCCCTAGAGGCAATAATAAAATGGTTATTATTATATTTCCTTGTTCATGATAATTGTCTATAGTTCATGCTATAATTGCATTAATTGGAAACCGTAATACATGTATGAATACATAGACGACAACATGTCCCCAGTGAGCCTCTAGTTGACTAGCTCGTTGATCAATAGATGGTTATGATTTCCTGACCATGGACATTGGATGTCATTGATAACTGGATCACATCATTAGGAGAATGATGTGATGGACAAGACCCAATCCTAAGCATAGCACAAGATCGTGTAGTTCGTTTGCTAAAAGCTTTTCTAATGTCAAGTATCATTTCCTTAGACCATGAGATTGTGCAACTCCCGAATACCGTAGGAATGCTTTGGGTGTGCCAAATGTAACAACGTAACTGGGTGGCTATAAAGGTGCACTACGGGTATCTCCAAAAGTGTCTGTTGGGTTGGCACGAATCGAGACTGGGATTTGTCACTCCGTGTGACGGAGAGGTATCTCTAGGCTCACTCGGTAATGCATCATCATAATGAGCTCAATGTGATTAAGTAGTTAGTCACGGGATCATGCATTACAGAACGAGTAAAGTGACTTACGAGATTGAACGAGGTACTGGGATACCGACGGTCGAATCTCGGGCAAGTAACATACCGATTGACAAAGGGAATTGCATACGGGATTGCTTGAATCCTTGACATCGTGGTTCATCCGATGAGATCATCGTGGAACATGTGGGAGCCAACATGGGTATCCAGATCCCGCTGTTGGTTATTGACCGGAGAACGTCTCGGTCATGTCTGCATGGTTCCCGAACCCGTAGGGTCTACACATTTAAGGTTCGGGGACGCTAGAGTTGTTATGGGAAATAGTATGTGGTTACCGAAGGTTGTTCGGAGTCCCAGATGAGATCCCGGACATGACGAGGAGCTCCGGAATGGTTCGTAGGTGAAGATCGGTATATTGGACGAAGGGTATTGGAGTCCGGAATTGTTCCGGGGGTACCAGGTGATGACCAGCGTGTCCGAAAGGGGTTTCGGAGGCCCCGGCAAGCGTTGGGGGGCCTTATGGGCCAAGGGGAGAGGGCACATCAGCCCACTAAGGGGCTGAGCGCCCCTCCCACCCCATCTCACATAACCAGGAGAGGTGGGGGCACCACCCCAAGGCAGCCGCCCCTCCCCGCTTGGGGGGCAAGTTTCCTAGGGGTGGGGGCGCCCAAACCCATCTAGGGTTTCCCCTGTGGCCGCCGCCCCTCCCCTAGGGAACCCTAGGGCGCCTCCCCCTCCTCCCTTCCCCCTATATATAGTGAGGGAGAGAGAGGGCAGCCGCACCCTTCCCCTGGCGCAACCCTCTCCCTCCTCCAACACCTCCTCCTCCTCCGTAGTGCTTGGCGAAGCCCTGCCGGAGAACCACGAGCTCCATCACCACCATGCCATCGTGTTGTCGGAGTTTTCCCTCAACTTCTCCTCTCCCCTTGCTGGATCAAGAAGGAGGAGACGTCCCCGGGCTGTTCGTGTGTTGAACGCGGAGGCACCGTTGTTCGGTGCTTAGATCGGATTCGGCCGCGATCTGAATCACTTCGTCAACGACTCCACCGACCGCGTTCTTGTAACACTTCCGCATCGCGATCTTCAAGGGTATGAAGATGCACTCCCCTCTCTCTTGTTGCTAGTCTCTCCATAGATTGATCTTGGTTTTGCATAGAAAATTTTGAATTTCTGCTACGTTCCCCAACATTCCGAACATACTACTTGGAGGAAGGAGGGGGCGGCACAGAGAGGGTCCTCACACAGTCGTGTGGTCGGCCACAACAACGCGGCCATGCGGTGGGCACCCACGGACGCCGCTCTGCCGGGCCGGAGGAGGAGTCCAGATCCGGCACCTCACCAAGGTCGGTGCTGCACAGTGAGTGCAACTACCTTGAGAAACCCGGCCCGACCATCTTCTCCCCTGAGTTGCTACCGCGACAAACCCTATAAGGGCCTCTGCACCCCAGTCAAGTCTCATGTGTGCGTTGATTTAAGTCAGCCTTCACGTCATATATATTTGACCTACATCAATTATCTTGTTGCTTATATCTACTATTCAAACAATATTATTTGAAAACTTCTTGATTTACTGTTAACTTAGTTTATTGGCTGGTAGGAGGAGTGTACTGTTGAGATCAATGTCGGGATCCGCAGGTACTACTATTCAGAGTTCCCGTGGACTTTTCGTCCAGGCAAATGATAGCCTTCTTAAAATTGCATTTTGTTGTTGGTGTTTTAGGTTTCTATCGCGTTGCCTCAGATTAATATTGCCAAGCATGAGCTGGCGGCGCATATGGAAGATCCCATGGGCCAGCAGCTGGAGCCTGGAAGCGGATGTTAATGCTCCACAGCAGAGAGTTTAGGTTTCCAGCAAGCAGCGACTACCAAATTTTCCATGGTTAGTGTTGATTCCTAATGATATGTGGTTTATAACATTGACGACAACATCTAGGCTATCTCAAATTTACCATCAGAATAGTGATCTTTGTGCATGATTGGTTTAAATTAATTTTTTCATCCCAGCTCTTCTGTTTACAGTAGGATATAAACGGAGATTGTCATGGAGATGGTTGCCATCAGTTCCATTTTGTTGCACATCACAAGCCTGCCATTTTAGGTTGATATATGTTTTCAATATCTTTACCTCTACTATTTCAAGAATGTGTGATGTGTTACTAGCTTATTCCATTCGTGCATTGTAGTACCTTGAGGTCTGACTCAGGCATGCAGATGGGGAGATGCATTCATGTGCTTGCTGTTGCGTGCCAGTAGCTTCGTTCAGTTTCTTCAGTGGGATAAAGTTACTCGATGTGGATTTTGTTCTGTAAACGTTCAACAAGTTTGCCAGCGAGTCGTTTGACACATACGAGCATGAGGTTCTTCTGGTAACAAGTTCTGGATGCGTCGATAGGATAAGTTTTACAGAAATGAGATGGTCTTCTTAAGGGAGGCATTTTTGCACAGGTGTACTTTTGCGGCTGTACTTATTGCCAAGCATGAGCTGGCGGCGCATATGGAAGATCCCATGGGCCAACAGCTGGAGCCTGGAAGCGGATGTTAATGCTCCATAGCAGAGAGTTTAGGTTTACAGCAAGCAGCGACTACCAAATTTTCCATGGTTAGTGTTGATTCCTAATCATATGTGGTTTATAACATTGAGGACAACATCCACTAGTAGAAAAAGGACCTAATATGAGACACATTAGTGCCGGTTTGGTTTTGAGCCGGCACTAATGTCTCCATTAGTGCCGGTTCCAACGGCTAGCCGGCCGTTCTCATTAGTACCGGTTCGTGGCGAACCTATAGTACCGGTTCGTGCCACGAACCGGTACTAAAGAGGGTGGTGGCAGGGTGTTGTCAGTCTGGGGCCCGTCCAACACCTTTAGTACCGGTTCGGGAACGAACCGGTACTAGAGGTCGACGTACATAAACCCTTCGTCCCCCCGAGCCACTCTGTTCTTCCCCTTTCCCCTCACTTCCTCTGTTCTTCCCCCTCTCTCCTCGAGCTCCTCACAAATTTTGCCCAAAATTTGTCAAGATTTGAAGGCCCCCATCCATTCAAATGATCACAAAGGTTAGCAACTTTGTCCTTTCAACTCTCATTGCTAGATTAGCTCTTGCAATGCTTTGTATAGTGATTAATTTGGGAGGAATAATTATATTTGCTAGTATTTGATTTATATGCAATTTGAGGTCAAAAATAACACTTAGTTTGCATATGTAGGTGTGGTTTACTTAGTGCCTTCTAAATCTCCGTCGTAACCACCGTCGATCGCCCGCACCGTCCCGTCACCGGCACCACCTTCTGGAGAGGCTCTTGTTCATGAATGTTTTACATTACCAAATTGATGTTTATGTGATTTGGATATATAGTTACTCGAATAATTATCTTACCCGTACGTCGTTTGTTATACATAGTGCCATGGTTTTGATATCCGTCCCCATCGGACCTCGTCCTTGTTATGA
Organism: Triticum dicoccoides; assembly: GCF_002162155.2. Lineage (NCBI taxonomy): Eukaryota > Viridiplantae > Streptophyta > Magnoliopsida > Poales > Poaceae > Triticum > Triticum dicoccoides. Next base: position 735,740,371 of record NC_041386.1, on the reverse strand, counting down.
TTCGGATGTGGTATATTCTCTTTTAAAACTAGTTGTTGCATTTCGTGTTTATGACAAATTATCACATCAAGTTGACATAGATATTTTTATCTAGGAGTTATGTGAACCGGAAATTCCAACCGACCCTATTGTCGAGAGGTTAAATTTAGTTGAAAGAGAAAATGAGTATTTGAAAGAAAAATTGAAAAGAATTGAGGGTCCCTTTGTTTCGGTGCAAATGGGTCAATATGACACGAGGCGGGGTAGCGGAAGACCCGCAGTACGGAATGACAACAGTGGATCTCAATAATCTTGCGTATGCAGACAAACCATTCGTCCTAGCCAATGATGTGGCGCAGGTTTTTTATGTGAAAGACATGTCTACCAGGCCGAGAAAAAGAAAAGATAAGGAAGTGAATGGATCATACGGCGAGCCAAAGCACCACATAGTTCTTTCAGGAAAAAGAAACATCGTGGGAGTGGATGACAAGACAGACATGTCAGAAGATTATGAAAAGTTTGATGAAATTGCTCCATTCACAGTGAATATTGACCCGAGCATCCAGTTAAATGATGAAGATTTTCCATGGCTACGGCGCAAAGGGACAGACGCGAAGAAAAAGTTTCACACCCAAAGATCTGGGATGTGATCGGCTTCACTATCATCACTTTCTTCTGTGTTTCACACCCAGGAGGGAATGTCTGTAATAGTTAGGGTAGTTATGTGTTTTGGCATTTGAAACGCGAAGAAATTTTATGTGCAAACAAATTCTTTTCATGCATTTACTGATTTTTTCCAGGTAAATGACCCTGAAATTGAAAACCATTTCAAATGAACTCAGAAAAGGTTGAAAGTTGGCATGGTATCATAATTTCATACAAATAGCATGTGCAAGAAAGTAGAGAGGGTTACGGCAAAAACTGGATGCACTTCGTGTACAAAATGGACAATCTCTTTCGAAGTATCAGGGTTTCCGACGAAAACTGAACTGTTACAAAGGCATTTCATTTTTTAAATAACCTAAGCATTACCAAATTGAATATAATGATAAAACACACTAATATTAAACATAAGAAAAAAGAATCACTGAAAAAACTTTTTTCAAAGTTAAGTTATTCACAAACTAGTGATTCACACAAATTTCAAATAATTCAAAATTTAAACTATTCAAATTTGAAAACTACCGGCACTAACAGAAAGTTTGTAATTTTTTGTACCTAAAGAAAAAATATTCACAAAGAAACTCTAAATACAGCAAAAAACAACTCAAAAAAAATAAAACAAAAATAAATAAAGCGAAAAAAAATTTAGAAAATAAAAAAGCCCACCTACTGGGGCAAAGCGGCCTGCATACGACTAGGAACACAATCTTTTATTGGGCCAGGATGCAGGCCCGCAAAGGCCCAGTAGGCCCACAGGGCGAAGAGGACAGGTAGGCCCAGTAGGCCTAACTACGAGAGGAGCTCGAGAGAGCTACCGCACTGGAGCTTATAAACCAGTGCGGTAGCCTCTCGGCTAGCGAGGTGGGACTAAACTTGCGCACCGCCTGGAGCCAGCGCACCCCCTTTAGTACCGGGTGGTGGCTCCAACCGGTACTAAAGGGGGGGCCTTTAGTACCGGTTGGA
>NC_041386.1:735728936-735738603 GCF_002162155.2 Triticum dicoccoides | reverse complement strand
CCCGTCGTCGCCGCCCCATCCCGTCGCCCCGTCGTCGCCGCCCCGTCCCGTCGCCCCATTGTCACTGCCCCGTCGTCGCCTCGCCGGTGAACTCGCCCCGGCCGCCATGTCCACACACACACACAGTACTACACACACACACACACACACACACACACACTACACACACACACACACTACACACATTAGTTTGTTTGTTATAAATTTTTCTGTTTTTTAGTTATAGAAATATTAGAAATTATTCTGTTTTTTAGTTATACAAATATTAGAAATGTTAGTTTTATAGAAATGTTATAAATGTTTTCTGTTTTTTAGTTATAGAAATATTTATAGAAATGTTGGCAATTTTTCTGTTTTTTAGTTATATAAATATTAGAATTGTTATGGAAATGTTAGTTATATAATCAGGAAATTTTAGAATTAATTTTAGTTAGATGAATTAGATTAATGTCAAATTGTTAGAATTTGCATATATATAGAATTTTAGTTATCACAATCCAATCATTTAAAAAATGTTACTTTTTGCGGGCATATAGTATTTGTTCTCGACGATATGCCCGGCCCGCATCCTCGCCGTCGACCCGTTCGCGACGACGTCATGCTTCAAGGGACCCATGTCTGGGACTGGGCTCCGCCGGGCTGGCACTGGGAGGTGCTACCTGCAGGGGCGCGCCGCTTGGTGAGGAACCCGACCTCAGGTCCCATCGTCGACCCTGATCTTTTTTGGTGGCGTTCGCGTGGGCCACATTCGGTGCAGAGGCAGCCGGCCCCGCCGGAGGTGGTGCGTCGCCGTGTCAGGGAGGAAGATGAGCATGTCCATCGCTACATGGCTGCTATGGACGACGTCAGGTTCTCCACTACTTGGCGGGTTCTTTGGGCAGATGACCGGAGATATGATCCTGTGATGGTTCCTACTCTTTGGGTGTGCACCGCCCGCGCCCCAGGAACGGCGAGTGGCGCCCTAGATTCTTCTGTAGTACTCGATCTTTATTAGGTACCTAGCTAGCCAGTGATGTATTCGATATATAATATTCGATACGATGTATTCGAGATTATATATATTAAGACGATGATGTATTCGAGATTATATATTCGAGAGGATGTATTCGAGATTCAGATTTTCCTTATTGATTAATTGCATCCATGCTTTGTAATTTGAATACTAAATTGTTTTATATTTCTTCTGTATTATTAGTAAAGTAACAGCTATGGCGGACAATACCGGCAGAGAGAGAGAAGAGGAATTGTTCGACATCATACGCAGCCCTCACAGGCTAGATGATCTCAATGAAGCAGATGACGGCTCCCAATATCTTAACACCGGAGAGGGTGATGAAAAGATATTCGATCTCGACGATCGGGCTGATGAAATCATGAACTATGATTATGATTATGACACAGACAATGTTTGTGATGACATAGACAATGCTGATCTTCAAATAACAAACACTACCGGCGAGGTATATTTATATAAGCATGCATCATGGTGATCATCACATGTTTTTTTTATTGAAGATATATTAACGAATCGATCTTTCTTCTTACAGCCCTCCGGATCGAGCAAATCTGCTTCTACAGACAGCAAGACAAAGCGAGGCCCGGGCAGATTGTTGAAGGATGGTGTAAAGTACCACATCAAATCCATCAAACCTAGTGGCGAACCCCTCACGTCTAAGAACATTGCGACCAAGTGGACTCGTCAGTGCGGAGTTCTTGTGAAGGACAAACACCCGATCTCCATTCAAGAATGGAAAGAGCCAAAGACTAAACGTCCAGGTGTTACTTGGGTCGACAATAGAGCCAAAAAAGACCTTGTGAAATCTCTGATGGAACATTTCACCCTACCAGATCATTTCACTGAAGCAGATGTGGAGAAAGTCAAGGCCGCTGCTCTTAAGAAGATGGCAATTGCATTCAACACCCACAAGAAAACTGTATGGGCCAACTACCTCGCTAATGAAAGGAAGACTCCAGAATTCACGGGAACACTAGAGAAGCAAAGAGAGCACTGGGATGATTTCGTGACCTTCAAGGATTCAGAAATATCTAAGGAACGGTCAATGAAAAACAAGGCAAATGCCGCAAGAAAGACGCAGTTCCATAGGCTGGGTCCAGGTGGCTACGCGGTGGGATTGCCTAAGTGGGATAAGTTTGAGAAAGAGATGGAGGATGCAGGGGTCACTCCGGTTACCCGGCACTGGCCCCCAGGTGCAGAACTTGGTTCTATGCGCATGGGGGAGCGTTGGACCCGAAGACAGGCGGAGTTTCGCGGAAGGGGGGTGTTCACGCACAACAGAGAGAACGACGAGCTTACGCGCGCCCTGGGAAATCCTGAACACCCGGGAAGAACATGAGGCATGGGCGTTATTCCCTGGTATGAGGGCTTTTTAGAATGGAACGAGGACTACAGGAGCCGTGCAAGAAGGAAGATGGAGGAGGAGAAGAAAAGGAAGCTGGAGGAGGAGCAGAGGAAGCAGGACGCAGAACGCCTTCAAGGCCTAGAAGCAAGGCACGCGGACCTGACACTCAAATTCCAGCAGCAGCAACAGCAGATCGACTCACTTATCCAGGAAAGGGGGTCTCAGCAGCGGCAGCAGCAAGCGGATGATCGTCCAGCATTGGATAGCACCGTCCCATCCATGCCAAGAAGCAGCGTTAGTTCTGCCCCGGGCGACACACTGCTGGATAAATACCCTGTGGATGACATCATAGAGAACACTAACTGCGAGCTACACTCCAAAATGAAGAACATATCCATGAAGGTGGCGGACGGTATTGCTTTTCCAGTTACCCCCGAAGCAACCTACCATTGCATCCCGATTCTAGAGGGCTATGCTCGTGTCATGGTTGATGAAGTGGTGGACCCATATTCGGGGCTAACGCTTGACATTCCTGGAGGTGAAGACGAGCGCACACTGGGAGAGGCCATACATCGTATCATCCTATGGAGAAAGGATTGCATCATCTTTCGAAGTCCACCGACACCGCGTCGTCTGCCGACTCCTCGAAATCCGCCACCGAGTCAGCAGACTCCCGCTCCTCCAAGTCCACGAACGCGTGAGACGACTCCTCCTCGAAGTCCGCCACCTCCTCCAAGTCCCCGAACGCGTGAGCTGACTCCTCCGGTTTCAAGCCCGGCACAGCGTCATGCCACTTCTCCGGTTGCAAGTCTGGCACCGTGTCAGGCCACACCTCCTGCTTCAAGTCCGGCACATCGTTAGGCCACTTCTCCTGGTCCAACTCCACGTCAGCCGTCTCCGCCGTCTCAGCAATCGCAGAAGAGACATCCCGCAGCTTTGGTGCGTAGCGGTACGAGTCGAGGTAGTTCAGGAAGTACAGGCGAAGGCAAGCGATATAAATATGGTCCAAGCCTCGCTCCTCTTCCTCAGAGGCCTTACGACATGACTAAGGAGCAAAACACAGCCATAGTGCAAGCCACTAGTAGCAAAAGGGTCAAATGTGAAGCACAATAGTGCCGGTTTGAATTTGAGCCGGACTACATTAGTGCCGGTTCGTGGCGGCGATCAATATCACCGGTTCGTGGCGAACCTTTAGTACCGGTTCATGCCATGAACCGGTACTAAAGAGGCTGTGTCAGCCTGCGGTCAGGCTATGGCCCCACCATCACCATTTAGTGCCGGTTCGTACCACGAACCGGTACTAATGAGGTTATGGCAAGCTGTTTTTTAGTCCCACCTTGCGAAGAGAGAGGGACTAGGAGCGGTTTATAAGCCCTGAGTGCAGAGACGATGAAGAAGAGGCTCAATGCTCACGTTGCTTAGCTTCAAGCCTTATTGCACGGAGCTATGCGCAGTGCAGTTTACACTATTCCGAATGGCTTGAAGCAAATTAACGAGCATTGCACCTCTTTTTATTTTTAATAACTTATTACAACTCCGGACTTCTTCTATTATGGCAAAAACTAATTGCACGTCGGCATTTCTTTTTTTTAAACTTTGGTTATAACTCCAGACTTTGACCATCAAGTTTTGCAGAAAAGAAAAAATAGCAGAAAAGAAAAAATAGCAGAAAAGAAAAAAAACTATAGCTGAAATGAAAAAAACTATATAAAATGACCGTGAAATTGAAAATCACTACAAAATGAACTCTAAAAATGTTGAATTTTGGCAAACTAGATGAAAAACTACTCACAAATAAATAGAAGAAAATAAATATAACAGAAAAGAAAAAACTATACAAAACAGTACGCAGAAATAAATAGAAGAAAATAAAGCAGAAAATAAAAAAACTATAAAATAAATTGGGGCGCTGCCCTGTGGGCCTACTAGGCCACGGGCGTGCAATTACAGGCCTTAAAGGCCCAGCAGACTCACAGGGCAGCACGCAGAATTTAAGCCCACAAGCCTGCTATATAGAGGAGTTCAAAGAGGTAGCCGCGACTGGGTTTATAAACCAGTGCGGCTGCCCTTCGCCCGGCGAGGTGGGACTAAACTTTGGGGTGGCAGCGCAAGGCCTTTAGTACCGGTTGGTGGCTCCAACCCGTCTTTACTACCGGTTGCAGCCACCAACCGGTACTAAAGGCCTGCTCTTCCCGCCTCTTGGCCTGGCCAAAGTTGGCCTTTAGTACCGGTTGGTGGCTCCAACCGGTACTAAAGGCCCATCCTATATATATAGCACTTACGAAAATTTCATTTACATCTCCCCACTTCGTCTCCAACCTCTCGCGACATCGCCGCGCGCCGCTCGATCCCGTCGTCGCCGCCTGTCGCCCGTCGTCCGTCGTCGTCGTCGCTGTCCCCGCCGCCACCCGTCGTCGTCGTTGTCTCGCGCCGCCGCCCCGAACGCCGCCCCCGTCCGTCGTCGTACCCGCGCGCCGGCGCCCCCGCCCCGTACGCCGCCGCCGCCGCCCCCGCCCCGTACGCCGGCGCCCCCGCTCGTACGTACGGGGCGGCGGCGTACGGAGCGGCCTACACACACATACACACATACACACACATATACACGCACATACACACACTACACACATACACACACACACACATTTTTTTTACTTATTTTCTGTTTTCTGTTTTCTGTTTTTTAGAAAATTTAATTAGATATTAATTAGCTAGGTATGTGAGATTTGAACTAGTTGAATAATTAATATAACTAGTTTATTTTAGTAAGAAAATTATCGAACTAGTTTATTTAGGTATATCAGATTTGAACTAGTTGAATAATTAATATAACTAGTTTATTTTTAGTAAGAAAATTGTCGAAGTAGTTTATTTAGGTATTTGAGATTTGAACTAGTTGAATAATTAATATAACTGGTTTATTTTTAGTAAGAAAATTGTCGTATCTGAGATTTGATGATCTAATTAAAATATTATTTGTTAATGAGTTTTTCTGTATATTTAATGTTTTTATATATTTTGAGTTTATATAAATGTTAGATTATTGTCGAATGTTAGATGAATTAGATAAAAAAGTTAAATATATAGTAATGTCAATTGTTAGAGATGAATATAGTTAGATATATATTTGAATTGGCTAGATATTAATTAATGTTAGATAGTAATAAGTGTTTAATGTTTCATCTAAATGAACATATAGGAAATGTCATCTGACGACGAAAAAGATTTCATTATGTGCGAACACTGTGAAGACCAGCGCGGCATGTGCGACAGAAATTTCCTTGTTGATGGTAGGCGCTTCAGCATCAAGCTGAATGAGACATTCGAAGTGGATACAGTAAGTCACAACGGCAGTTATTATTTGAATGCAAAACGTATGCTTCATTTGCTTCAACTTATAATTTTAAAGCATGACTTATGCTTCATTTGCTTCAACTTATAATTTTAAATTTTCACTATTCTACTAGCGCATCCCCTGCCATGCAAGAATTTTTGTCTTGGATAAGATAGGTTTTAGTGCTATAGATGATATGGAGGTAAAGAGAGTTTACTTGAAGATGAAGCATGGGTATACTTTCAACGTCAAATTATATAATGGAGACACATACACCCATTTTGAATGCAAAACTTGGCAAGCACTATGCAAGGCTTATGCATTTGAGCCTGATATGGTTATCACCTTTGATATTCGTCCGGAAGATGATATTGAAGGTAATATAGACATCTGGGTCAATGTGCAAATGCCTCCAGTTCTACCATTATGTGAGTTTTTCTCAACCATGCATGCATATGTTTATGTCTTTGATACAGTTTATTCAAAAATAGTTGACAACTAATTTGTATTGTCAGCTTATTTCGGTTCAAGCAAACATGTCCAGCGCTTGGTAGACAGGACCTACTACTGCCCCGGGGCTCAACTAAACTGCGAGGAGATAAGTCATTATGTTTCATGGCTTGAGGATCTTAATACTGTCAAGACAAATTTTTTTCCTGAACTTAGAAATGTTAGTAACGTGCGACCAATGGTGATCGTATTGAACTACGGTCACATCTATAATCGAAAGATGGTAAGATTTTAACTATTTGTCCTTAATTAGTGCATCTTCTGCATACATTATTTTTGAAGCTAAACTTTCATTGCTTAGTATATTAATTACTATACGATGTTCTTCAACAGGGACTTACGATGACAGTTGTGCCTCAGTGGATCGAGACAAAAGGTCGCATGTCAATGGTTAGCTTACGACCAAGATTTCCTACATTGCACATGAGTGCATTCAGGATTTCTGAAAGCGAAGAATGCTTAATAGTGAAAGATTGGAGCAAAATTGTTAACGATCGCAGAGAAATACTAGGGGGCAGCAAGGAGAAGCGCAACTCAAGATTAGGAGATAGATTCATCAGCATGCTCCAGTATGATGAATCAGGAGAGCTATACATGTTCTATGCTATTCTACCTGAGAGGGAGCAGAAGGAGTAGCTAGTTCATGCTCTTAATTAGTACTTGTCCTCTCTCATGTCCGTATTGTCCTGAACTTCGATGTTGGTGATGATTATGTTGAACTCGATGATATCTTTGCTTCTGTTACAAAGTGAATGTTTCTTCTTTAAGCTAGCCAGTGTTGGTGATGATTAGATAGCTAGCGGTAATGACTATGATGATTAAATAGTGGTAATTAATGACGACTACGATGATCTTTAGCTAGCTAGAGTTTATTTATTTATTAATATGTGATGATGATGATGATGATGATGATGATGATGACGACTACAACTCATTATAACGTAAAACAATCCTAAATTAAATTGATAAAACAAATTTAATTGAAAAATAAAAAATAAAACAAAAACCCACAAACATTTAGTACCGGTTGGTGTTACCAACTGGTACTAAAGGGCTCCCGGCCCCGGAGCTGGCTCGTGCCACGTGGTTTCCCTTTAGCACCGGTTCATGCTGAACCGGTACTAAAGGGGGGTGGCCTTTAGTGCCCACACTTTAGTGCCGGTTACTTAACCGGCACTAAAGGGCCTTACGAACCGGTGCTATTGCCCGGTTCTGCACTAGTGAGCCCATGTGGACGCCCATTTTGGACCGAAACCGGCACCGCCGCCAAAGGAGAAAGTGCCTAGAAAGTAATTGACCACTTCATTCGTATGGCTAGAGAACCAGCTCCCAAGCCTGTTGACTCGGACTATGAGCGCCAAATCAGGAAGGCACATGAGCACGACTACAGAAGGAAGCGATCTCAAGCTCGAGCCAACAAGCAGCTGGCAAAAAATGCGGGAAAACCGTTCCCCAGTTGGGAGAACAGGCGGCGCAAGCGATCCCCCCGCTTGTTGTGCCAACAACACATGAGAGGAGTAGTACGCGCGCCAAATATTATTGTGGGCAAACCGTTAGCGTTCCCGAGCATGGCGATGTGGTAATAACAGAGGATCATATAATGCAGACTCAAATGCTCAATATCTCTGTTGGACAACTCCTCGAAATCGAGCCCATGCCTACGCTTAAAGAATCGGAAATAGCATGGCAATATGTCCGGGGCAAACCTTTGGTCCATCCAGACAAGGTCAAGGACCTCCCAACGAGAATGTATCAATTGCATCAATGGTACATGAACATTACCAAGATTTCCAATCGAGAGTCCCTCATGGTGAATGTCAAGCATGAGCATTATTACCATGAGAAAGCTCTGACCATTGAGTATCCAGAACTATTTCAGTTATTTAATCAAGACGCACTCGACAAGTCTATCATCAGTTGCTATTGTCTGTAAGTGATTTCTTTCTGTAATTTAAGTCTCAAGCTAGTTATGTAGTGATAATTTTAATCAATCATTACATGTAATTATCCTCACTATATTCTTTTTCTGTGGTATTATATGTAGGATGAAGATGTATGAAATGAAAAAAGCCGGACGCTATGGCGTTGGGTTCATTGACCCAAATACCATTAATCAGGACATATGGGAGATTGAATATTGTCAAGCTGCTGTAGTGGAAAGCATGCTAGAGTTCTTGAAGCGCCTCAATACCAATGAAGATATACTACTTCCTTACAACTTCCCGTGAGTCACACTGTCTTGTACTACAAATTCTGTTTTTGCTTACTAGCTAGCTAGATGTTAATAATTAAGTGTATACGGTTTACGGTAGTTGATTAATTTTATGCACATGCCCGCTTAATTAAGACATGCAAACGTGTGCGTATGCAGTTGGCACTGGGTCTTGTTAGACATTAAAGTTGAGGAAGGAAAAGTTGAATTACTCGACTCACTAACTAAAGAAGATAAAGACTACACCATCGTGAAGGGGATAGTCAACAGGTAATTTCAATCATTATTAACTATTTGTTCCTGATATGAACTATTTAATAACCCCTTTATTAATTTTCTTTGCCGGCGGGCAGGGCATGGGCAAAGTTCATCAAGGTGACTCCAGGCACGTGGCCAAAATAGTTGTTTTGGCATCGACCCAAGGTAAGTAAAAGTAGTACTAGCTAGCTACCATCTCTTTAATTCTTGTTTCAATATCATTAATTAATTATTATGCTTGATTAATCATTATCTGATTCAATTCCATTCTCGTAAAGGCCCTGAGGCAGGCGAAAGGGAATAATCTGTGTGCATACTAGTTTGCGAGAACATTCGCATGATGACGTGCGAAAGGAGCAGATCTGATAGACAGGACTGGGTACGTTTTTGTTAGAACACTATTCACACCATTATCGATATCTAGTCACACAACTAACACACATGCATATTGATTTCCTTCTTAACAGTTCAGATCGGCGCGGGATAAGCTCCTACCATCGAACTGCATACAAGCACTTCAAGAGGAAATAGCCGGATTTTTGCTCGACCAGGTCATAGATCCGAAAGGAGAATACTATTACCCGCTACCGCCCCCATGAACCACTTGTCATCGTGCTCCGAAGGCACCAAGGAAACATGTAGGAGAAATTGTATATGTATATACGTGTGTATGTGTGAATAGTTAATGGTGTTGGCTGTGAGACATTCGATGATATATATTATATATATATATATATATATATATATATATATATGCGGTTCTACGTACGAGAAAATCTATTTAATATATATGCATATATAACGTGTACAATTTGTAGTATCTTGAAATACCAGCAAACAAAAAAGAATTAAATGGAAAATAAAGCCAAATTGAAAACACAAAATTAAAGCAAAAATTAAGAAAAACACCCAAACATTTAGTACCGGTTGGTGTTACCAACCGGTCCTAGTGTCCTACACGCACACGGGCCTGGCTCGTGCCACGTGTTTGCACTT
>NC_041386.1:735637972-735728608 GCF_002162155.2 Triticum dicoccoides | reverse complement strand
TAGTCCCCACTCTTTAGTGCCGGTTCGCCAACCGGCACTAAAGGCCATCACGAACCGGCACTGAAGCCCGGTTCTGCATTAGTGATCTAGGCTATCTCAAATTTACCATCAGAATAGTGATCTTTGTGCATGATTGGTTTAAATTAATTTTTTCATCCCAGCTCTTCTGTTTACCGTAGGATATAAACGGAGATTGTCATGGAGATGGTTGCCATCAGTTCCATTTTGTTGCACATCACAAGCCTGCCATTTTAGGTTGATATATGTTTTCAATATCTTTACCTCTACTATTTCAAGAATGTGTGATGTGTTACTTGCTTATTCCATTCTTGCATTGTAGTACCTTGAGGTCTGACTCATGCATGCAGATGGGGAGATGCATTCATGTGCTTGCTGTTGTGTGCCAGTAGCTTCGTTCAGTTTCTTCAGTGGGATAAAGTTACTCGATGTGGATTTTGTTCTGTAAACGTTCAACAAATTTGCCAGCGAGTAGTTTGACACATACGAGCATGAGGTTCTTCTGGTAACAAGTTCTGGATGCGTCGATAGGATAAGTTTTACAGAAATGAGATGATCTTCTTAAGGGAGGCATTTTTACATCTTTGCACACGTGTACTTTTGCGGCTGTACTTTTGTTAATTGCAAGTGGAATTACCCCAACTGATAATCAAATTTTGTGCTCACTGCCGACATGGGGTTGACGATGACGTCCCAGAGTCCTTGCCTCTGCTTGATGCTGCGTCAAGCAAGGTCCACCCCTGCTACCAAATGCATTTGGACTCGCATATTTCTATCATGGAGGAATAAACCTACAAATCTCATCTCATTCTTTCGCAGATGAAACCATCAGATACGTGTGGTGTGTAGAGTCCGTTCTAATCAATGGAAAGGAAGTGGAGGAAGGGAGATTGCCTACAGGTGATACTGATAACTTTAAAACCATTACTATGGTTACAAAATGCGGTAAATATTGCAGACATTGATAACTTTAAAAACATTACTATGGTTACAAAATGCGGTAAATATTGCAGATACTTCATGTTTCCTATTTGGTACAGTTAGATCCTTATTCGCTTACTTGTGATGTATTTCTGATTGTTTTGACGTGTTCATGAATTGCAAAATGGGGCTTCAAATGCATATCAAATCATGATTTCCAACATGATCGATTTTCATGTCCTTTTTGCGGAGTTACTTACATTTCAACCTGATCACAAGGCCATTAGAGATTGGACTATTCCACTCGGTCCGAACTACATTAGGTCAATTGTACATTTCATTTCAAATTATGAAGAATACGAGCTGAGAACATATAGGAGCTCTATGTTGTTTAAATATTTTTATGCGAAGTTTGATGTACTTCTCATGAATATCTTCGTAAACAGAGGTAATGGTAAACCATGCACTGCTACATTATGTTTCACCAGAATCACTCTTTATAATATCTTGTTGCTTTCATGTTGTGAATACTAATTATCTTCGGCATCTACTAAGGTAAAGCTAAATGTTTTACGAGTATATTTCCATCATGTTGAGTAATTTATTTTGAAGATGATACTAATATGTTAATCGGCTACTTGGTGACCTTAATTGTCCCATTAACTAATTTATTGACCGGTATTGTGAAGAATTACTAACGGCAAAGGTACACCTTTGCCATGTGTATTGGACAGTTGAAGTTTCCGTGCTTATAATTGTGCCAATGGATGAACTGATTCATGAGAAGTTGGTTCCAAGAACCCAAAAGTGTAAATCGGCCATGCTTTTATCTTCACATCGACCCGCGAAATTCTTATTGAATTAGAATACTTTACCGCGATTCAATAAGACTAAAAATAGACCTGAAGCTAATGGCCGATGTCCATATATTATTTTTGCAACTCATGTGAAAGTGCAACAGGAACATTATATTTCTCTTATTAAATAAATTGGCTTCTACAAATTCCATGTATGCATAGTTGAAAGAAAGTATTATTCTCACATTTTTAGTTCCAAGTTCACTATTGAAAATAATAGCCCTTGGAGAGGGAGAGAGGGGGGGGGGGGTAGGCTTACAGTCATGAAATCGTAAAATGCAGCCACACTTTACTAATACAAGATGTGAAATTTACCGCATCTGCACCATTATGGGTTCGAATTTCAAAATGTTTGTGTGAGGGACACATGTGGCGAGTTTGGACTGGGGAGGTGGCCAGATAAAAATAGTGGATGGAACAAGAGTGATTTCACGGGAAAAAAGAATAATCGACAATAACGGACTATGCGTGCCCCGGTTGCAACGCACATGCAATTAGCTATAGAAGATAAAAAGAGAGAAGAAACTTTTTTTCTCTTCTCTAATGGATAAATAAATTTGTACCACGAACTAGGAATGCGCGTGTGAGGGCGGGAAGAGGAGATACATTGTCATTTTTCAGGCTTTGGACGAACATTTCTATTCGTAGCTTTCTATTTTCGTGGCAACGCATGAGCATAACGCCATCGTGGTAGAATCCTGGATGAAGAGTGGGTCCAGTATAGAACCATGAGGTACTAGCACTAAGGTAGGAAGATAATTGTCGCCCTTGTCCCTTGCTGCTGGCTTGCCACAGCTGCGGCGATCACTACCTCACTTAGAACACGAGTTAGTGAATTTTGTGGTAAGTGTGAAGGTCGAGATTGAGTGGGATGGGGTTGATATTGGTTCGTTCAGTTACTGCTGTTTGAGCGGAATAATTTTTGTACTATAAAAAATGTCGCAAAGTACATTTCATTAAAGATGACTTTGCCGTCCAACGCGACCCTGCATCGGTCCGCCGATGGGTCCGCACACAATTTTTTCCGCAAATTCAAGACAAACAATGAGGAGTTTTGCCGGAGCCCGGACATCCGACTGGCCGACAAAAAGCCACCACGTGCCCTTGTCCGTGCAGGATGGCATAAGACTGGTCTTATTCGGCGGAAGAAGAAAGTGATGAATAACTGATTAGCATGATGTTCGGCGGAAGACTTCAAGCTAGCTAGCTTGATTTGGCGGAAGGGGCACGGCTATCTAGCCAAATATGATTTACTTAGTACAAATCTCTAATTATTATTAAATACATGGTTTGTGCGAAATATTAGAACACCTTCGGCCAAAAACACTGATGTCAATTTATGTTTTCTCTGCAAAAGGCAATGCTTTTGCTCAAGTGTGTGGCGGAAGCTGCTTGCTGCATTGCATTGGTTGGTCGAAGGTGCATGTAACATGTTAGTTTTGTGTTGGCGGAAGGTGTTTTTTTTAATTGACCATTGTTTAGCATATTTAAAGTTAGATTGTTACGGACATTTTTGGTTATGGTTGGATGGCCGGCTCCCGTATCATTGTCTGTGGACTGGTTCCGCATCCATGGACGAATATGGTGTCCGGTTTACGGGTCAGCGTTGAAGATGCCCTTCAATTATCTTTTTAATCAACTTACATTGCACGGTGAAATGAATTTCAATTATTACCCAATTGTTATGGTTTACCTTTTCTATACATGTTTATACTAATTTCAGTAAAATGCTTTAAAAGCCCGTGGCAACGCACGGATATTCTACTAGTAGTATATAATATACAAGAAAGGAGGGGCCCCTCATCAGGCTGGGCCCTACCAGGAACGGCCCTGCATGCACACACACAACCAAGGCTGGGAGTGTGCACGCATGCACGTACGTAAGCACATCGTGCAAGCATGCAGACAAGCACAAGCATAACACCTATGAACATAGAATTGCAAAAAGGAAAAAAAAAAGCATGCACACAACGCAGAGCATGCGACACATGCAAGCAGTGACCGTAGACACAATATAATAGGATACTCTCTCTGTAAAAAAAGTATAAGAGCGTTTAGACCACTACATATATTTTTCATTTGTTCGGTTTGTCTTAACTGGCTAGGGCTGGGGTTCGGATCCCGTATAAAAGTTTTACTTCCCCTTGTTAGCTGATGCTTAGTTGGTTGGAGGTGTGGTGGAAATTAGTTGTTGGTTGCTGCTTAGTTGGTTGTCAGCTGATGCTTATTTCTATAGGACACCCTCTGTAATGAATACTATATAGTGTACCCGTATTGAAATTGTAAATCAAAGGACCATGATGCAACGTGAACTATTTATCGAGTCCGTGGATGGTTGAAAATGCTGCAATTCAACGTATAGTACCTGCTACAGTACACCAAAGGTACTGTTACTTACTAGGGTCATAGGAAGAATGTAAATGTTGAGCTGCTTGCGGCTGTCATCCATCTGTGCACATACGGCGTACCTGGACTGGCCAGCCGCTCCATAGATGACACAAGCACTGACAGCTGAGCCGTGAGACTGGCAGCTATGCTCTGCAGGGTGTGCCCCAATCACAGGCACTTTAACATGTATTGAAAGATATGGCTAAGAAAGAAGTTAAATCAATAAAGCTTGCAACTTGATAGTTGTTTTTGAAAGGTTTTGGTTGAGATTGCTTATGAGGGATGTAGTGCAAGTACGAATTTTAAGTATGCAAACTTTGCTAGTACCCGTGTAATATTAACTGGTGGTGTGGTGGGAGTTGACAGTTGGCTTGTGCGTAGTTAGCTGGTGGTTTAGATAAAGTTGGTTGTTAAGGTAGTCAAAAGTTGGTTGTGGCTCGATAGCTAAGAGGTGTATTTAACTTTGTCGTGACAAAAAAAAGGCAGTGTGTAAAAGTGTCTGATGAGGGTTTGTCTTTCTCTTAAGTGGTGTCTTGTTTCAAAACATCAATGACGGTGATGTGGTAGTTAGGGATGCTGCTTTTGGTTTAGTTTTCCTCGCAAAGCATCTTGAAATCATCACCCGTTGTTCTTGTAGATTCATCTAGGTTCTTCTCTTCCAACGATCTTAATGAGCCGAGAACGTCGAACCTCTTCTCCCTGATATTCACGTTGAATAGCCAGTAGTGGTTTGGCGCATTCTTGACGCCTTGGACTGGCAACAATATAACTAATATCATGAACTAAATTATTTGTGGTATTAGATAGGGCATCATGAGTCATGACTATACTTTTTCCCCTTTTTCCTATCTAAAAAATGTACATGCCAAGAAAATGATTAATATGTCTTTGAGGTCAAGGTGCATACTCTTGCTGAACTTTGCCAGACTTCATCGCCGATAGTTTCAAACTTTTGCATTTGTGTCTACATTTTCAACATATAACAAAAGATGGTCTTCATATTTAGTCTCGTTCTGAAAGCAACTTGATTATGTGTTTTCTTACCCTAACTCTCAGTGCCATGATAACCTTCCTTGATGAGGCTAGCAACTTCTTCTAGATGGCATTTATGCCTACTTTGCTGACCCTATCGTTTAGCATGCCCGTAGACTTCATTGAGTCTGCTAATTCCTTTACGGTGACAAAGAAGTCGTCATAGTTGATAATACTCCCTCCGTTCCAAAATAGATGACTCAACTTTGTACAAAGTTAGTACAAAGTTAGATCATCTATTTTGGAACGGAGGGAGTGTGTGCTACCAAATGAATAGGTAAATGAGGATGGATCACATTACATATGGGTTACACTCGGCAAAGTCCTTTGATATGACTTGCACAAATATAACTAGTATACCGAATAGAAATTTAACGTTACATGGCACAATACATTTTTTACATCCAGTATACTACCTATAAATTGTTTTCTAGGAGTTTGAATAATTTTTGAACTGACTTAATATTTTCTATAGTTTAAATGCATGCACTTAATGACTTATGTATAGCAAACTGACCCAAAAAAATTCAAATTTTGACACGTTACATGTAACGGTTTATTTTGAGTGTGAAGATAGTTTCAAAGCCAACCGACAAAGTACCGGTCGATTCGCATGCAAATCTGGTTCATTTCTGCCTTGGATTTGGTCGATTCGCATGCAAAACGACGAATTCGTAAGTCGTCTACATGAAAACTTTTGCCAAATATTCTGAAATTTATGCCACAACCTCTATGGATGATACCATGATACCTTGCCAAGTTACATAATTTTCAGGCTTCATTTGAATTTGAATCATATCCATTAATGGCCTAGAAATGCACTTAATAGATTAAATATAGCAAACACGCACTGGTAAATGCATAATTTTGACATGATACATGTAATGACATGTGTTGAGTGTGGAAAACATTTGAAGGACAATGGAGGAAGCATCAGTCGCTTCGTAAACAAATCATACTCGCTCCCTCTTGAAACCTATTTTTTTAATAGATGGTCGGTTCTGTAAGAAGTATATGTGAAAACTTGTCGAATATTTAGAAAAATTATGATAGGCTCCATGAGTGAAATCTTGACACCATGCCAAGTTAGGTGTTCTTTGAATTGGTTTGAATTTTGTTAATTAAGTAACCACTAAGCTATATGTTGGTAGTTGAGTCTTGTCCCCTGTTGTTTGGCCTAAATATAGACTAAAGAACAACAATAAGATTTTCAACCAATTTCATAGTGATTTTTATAATCGTATCAATTAAATGCCTGAAAATACACTTAATGGCTTAAATATATCAAAAATTTGCATGTCACATATAATATTGTATGTTGAGTGTGAAAAAAGTTTCAAAGATAGCCTTTTTTCTTTTCCGGGAAGCAACAGTAGCTTCGCATCCAAACTTAACCCAAGAAGAAGGGAAAATAAGAGAAGAAAACAATGCAAAGAAAAGTGTGAAACAAAAACCAAATAGAAAATTAATAAAAGATAAGATAAGAAAGCGAAGGAGGAGAAAAGAAAGCAAAGGCGAGAGAGAGAGAGAGAGAGAGAGAGAGAGAGAACAACATTTATGCGACTTGGTTAAGACTCAGTCGATACTATATTCGTTCGGTCTCGCGTGAAGATCCGTGTAAAAAATTTTGATTAGTTTTTTTTCTTATTATATGCTATGTCACTTGACTGAGACGAGCACTTGCTTCGCGAGTGCTTGTAAGAAGACACACGGCAAAGGTGACTGCACCATCGCCCTTCAGTCCAACCGTGGTAACGGCAAACACGTTTCACTTTGATGGCCTAGTGCCCGTCAGAAGACACTTCTCTTTGCCGAGTGGTCATTTTTCACACTCGGCTCAGGTGGGCTTTGTTGAGTATTTTTCGTCGGCACTCGATTGAGCTTGCTGTTTGCCGAGTGCACAAACATAACGCACTCAGCCTAAATTTATAGATTTTTGTAGGACTACATAAATTTGAATCGGGATTTAGCACAGGATGTTAAGTTGCTGTTTGGTACGGACATACTCACTATATATACCTACAAATAGCAGCAGCTAGATCGATCACACATGTGTGTATTGTCACCTTCCTTTTTACCTCCTCATACATACTCACAAGTGCATAGGCATGGCCAGCTCGTCAGCGTTGGAGTTCACCGTGAGGAGGAAGCTTGCGGTGCTGGTGCCGCCCGCGGCCCCTACGCCACGGGAGCTGAAGAGGCTCTCCGACATCGACGACCAGGACGGGCTCCGCTTCCAAGTCCCTATCATCCACTTCTTCCGGCAACACGACGGCCAGGACGATGACCCTGCGCCTGTACTACGCAGTGCCATAGCGGCGGTGCTCGTGCACTACTACCCGTTCGCGGGGCGGCTGAGGGAGCTTGAGGGCCGCAAGCTCGCCGTCGACTGCACCGGCGAGGGCGTGCTGTTTGTCGAGGCTGACGCCGACGTCCGCCTTGACCAGTTTGATGCGGCCCTGGGGCCGCCCTTCCCGTGCCTCGACGAGCTCCTATTCGATGTCCCCGGCTCCTCTGGTATCCTCGACTGCCCGCTCCTCCTTTTCCAGGTATGCTTTCGTCAACTTTCGGCTTTAGTAAACCTAAAAAAAAAAAGTCGAGACTTTTAATAAACGGAAAAAAAATGCACTTTTCAGAATCGGCTAAGACTTTTAATAACCATCTAAAATGTACCCTAACTATATAACGTGTCATCCCGCATGCACGCAGGTGACACGGCTCGCTTGCGGAGGCTTTGTCATGGCTGTGAGGATACAGCACACCATGGCAGATGCAGCGGGGATGGTGCAGCTCCTGGGTGCTATCGCGGAGCTGGCTCGGGGTGCGCCGGCGCCAACAGTGCGGCCGGTGTGGGGGCGCGAGCTGCTGCAGGCGCCGCTGCTGAACGATGATGTACTACTCCCACCACGCTTTGTGCATCGTGAGTACGATGATGTAATGGACATGAATGGCGCCACTGTGCCATTTGAATTCATGGTGCACCGCTCCTTCTTCATTGGGTGGCGGGAGATCTCCGCCATCAGATCCCACCTCCCGTCGGCTCTCAGTCGCGAAGCTACCAACTTCGAGGTCATCACGGGGTGCCTGTGGAGGTGCCGCACGGTAGCTTTGGCCCCCCATGCCGACGAGGAAATGAGGATGATCTGTACCGTCAACATCCGTGGCAAAAAAGACACTATCATCCCCGTCGGCTACTATGGCAATGCCTTCGCTTCCCCGATCGCCATATCCACTGCTGGTGACTTGCTCGCCAACCATGTGAGCTACGCCGTGGAGCTGGTGATGAAGGCGAAACGGGAGGTGGATGTGGAGTACATTCTCTCCGTGGCAGCACTCATGGCACAACGTGGGCGGCCACACTTTGTGGTGGCGCGCACCTACCTCGTGTCGGACGTGACCAAGGTTGGAATCCGCGACCTTGACTTCGGCTGGGGCAAGCCGGTGTATGCTGGTCCGGCGACTGGCGGAGTCGTCGCCTTACCAGGCGTCGGCAGCTTCTTCATTGCTGTAAGGAACGCCATGGGCGAGGAGGGTATTGCAATCCCCGTGTGCATGCCCAGCCCCACCATGGACAAGTTCGTTAACGAGATGGGCAAGCTCATGCGCCCGGCATTGGCTGACACGTTTTCCAAGATGTGATATGCCATCTGAGTTGAATCATCATCTGGTATCACGGTTTCAATTAACCATCAAAGCTTGTACCTCAAATCTCGACCGGCTAGATGCTTCTGCGTTTAGTCACTTTTTTCTTTACCAAAGGATGTGAGCATGATTTAAATAATTAATAAAGATAGCCATCATGGCCTGCCCCTCAATTTTTTTTAGAATACTATATATCTAGGGTTGTGCTACGCGTCGACCGGTGAATCTTTTAAAAAGATCCGCCCACTCGACGGCCGTTAGATCTTGCGTTATCCAACGACCCACGTCCGCCCTCACTATTACAACAAAGACCGTGTTGCAGAAGCCTTTGTAACAAAGCTCGTGTTGCAGAAACATTTGTAACAGAGTTCTTGTTTCCAGCTTCATCTTTTTGCAACAGAGATGACGTTGCAGAAAGAACTTCTGCAACATGGATGATGTTGCAGAATTTATTTTGTAATGAAAGGATGTCGTAGCGCACCATTGTTGTTGCCGTCGCCGTTTTGCAACTCTGCCGTTGTTGCAGAAACTCGTCGTGCATGCATCTACACAGCCTGACGGGCATGGGCGGCTTCTGCTACGCGAGGTTGAATTGACGGTGTCACGGAAACTTCTGCGACGGGACCTCGGTCTGGATCACGCCGCGGCAGAGGTGGCATTGCTCTTACCGTCGACAACTGGGTGGCTTCCACGGCGACTGCTCGGGCCGAACCGCCCCGCCATGGTCGTAAGGCCACCGCTAGCGTAGGTTGTGTCGTCCTCGTTGCCCTCACTACGCAGTTCCTTCCTGGAGGGCCTGCAACGGACCGCTTGTTGCGGTCTGCCTTTTGAAACTGGTGCCCAGTTGCAAGAATATAGTATGTGGCTAGTGTTTCAGTGAAGATAAGGATGAGGGAGAGATGAGGCACATGGGCCCATGATGACACGTGGAAGACATAGGATGTGGCGGACGTCAGACAAAAGATCGGTCAGTTGAGCACCAGCATTTCCCATATATCTATATCAACACCCATATATAGTGTGGGAATAACTTACTTTGTCATCCATTGGATCTACTTAACGTAACGGCTGAGAACTGGCAAACCCAAGAGTTGTAGTCGTCAGATCAATTCTTGTGTTGTACCAAATCCTTACACGTGGTCATGGACTGCTCGGCGTGGACCCGCTAAAGTTTTCCACACATATTCATTTTATTTCCATGTCATGTTTTAATGTTGAGTCTGAACAAGCAACAATAGAGATTGGCCCATATCACAGGAGCACAATAAATGTTGACTCAAACTCAACGAGGAGTTTTTTTTTGCGGAAAATCTTCCGATCTATTCATCTTCAATCATGGCAGTACAACGAACACCAGAAATAGTAAAAATTACATCCAAATCCGTAGACCACCTAGCGACGACTACAAGCACTGAAGCGAGCCGAAGGCGCGTCGCCGACATTGCCCCTCCATCGTCGGAGTTGGCCACAACTTGTTGTAGTAGACAGTCGGGAAGTCATCATGCTAAGGCCCCATAGCACCAGCGCGCCAGAACAACAACCGTCGCGGATGAAGAATAACGTAGATCGGAAGGATCCAATCCGAAGACACACAAACGTAGATGAACACCAACGAGGTCTGAGCAAATCCACCAAAGATAGATCCGCTCGAGACACACCTTCACACGCTCACCAACGATGCTAGACGCACAGCAAGAACGGGGGCTAGGCAAGGAGACCTTTATTCCATCTTCAGGGAGCCGCCGTCGTTTTGCCTTCGTGAGCAGAACACAAATGCTAACAAAACTGAAAGGAACGACTAAAAATGAAGCCCTCTCGTCGGCCCTTGACAGGAGTTAAAGGTGAGATTTATATTCTCTCAAGTTCTATCAACCACTGATACAACTCTACGTGCAATGTTTTCCTACCTAGAAATAAGAAATAAACTACTTTGTAGGTGTAATGGGATATATTTGCATGATAATAAAGAACCGGAAATAAAAGTGAAATAAAATAAATATAGCTTTTGTGGAAAAGTGGTGGTTGGATGTGCGGAATTTTCCCTATGAAATTGATAACTAAACAGATAACCGCCATTGCAGTTTTATGTGTGGGAAAGGCCTCTACTATCCGTTTCTGAGAATTTTATGCACTTACCATTGAAACTAGAAGGGAACACGCGCCTTTGTCGCGCCGTTCTTTTATCCAGGGTTGTGAGCTTTTTAGCTGTCCAGCATCACCCTACGGCAGATAATCATTTCTATTATATGTTAATGATTTCCTCTTAAATTACTTCATAAAAACAAAGGAATTGGTTTCTTTTAGCCGTATTATCCTTTGAACATCTATATGAAATGATCTAAGTTTTAAGTATATTTAGTTTTGAAGAAAACAAAAGGCAATTAATGTGAAAAAAATAGATATGTCCTATTACCTGGCAATATATAGTTCATCTAGGCTTGGTTGGTAATCCAAATGCACATGCCAGAGCACATCCAGAAAAATCAAAGATCACTTCAAGACATTTTGTCAACAAAGAACCCACTAAAAGGGATACTATGTCTTGATAGGATGGTGCGCTAGATGACTCACAAGGCTATTCATTTTGTCAGAAAAAACAGACGTTGCCACCCAGAACTGCCCTATTTTCAGTATATAAGCATTCTGAATCAATCAAACAAGTGTTAGAATGTTGGAGTTGCCTTACCTCACACACCGTGTAGCAAATATCATTCGCAACCACTCTCTACTGATAGCTTTGGATAATCTTTTCATCTAAGTTTTCATCAGAGAACTGCTTCTAACACCATATTATTTAGGCATTAATTTCATGTTGAACACAATAGTTTGACAGCTTTTGACAATGTGCTACAGTTTGACTACACAAGATTGCAGGGAAGGAGACAACATGTGGATAATGTATTGCATCTCCAATAGAGCAGAGTTGCCTACTTTTCAAGACTCTACACAAAACCTGACATACATGTTCAGTTACAATTATCTATACACATGGTTCCATAACCGTGACTCTAAAATTGATACCAAGAAATGTATTCCCTCAGGCACCACTTAAGGCTATAACAACACCCATCATTACCTGAAACAAAATTGACTACCAAACATCGAGAGGTAATGGAAGCACTAAACTGTACACTCTTGAATCATCGTCATTGCTGGAAGCATGGGCTGATGTTTCAAGGATCAAAAGAATTTGAAGATATATTGGCTATTATTACCCTCACACTGGCTAGAGTAGGCATCCTGATCCCTTCATGACTGAAAAGACATTGTTTGGCATTTTTCTGATAAATGAAGCAAAAAAGTAATATCCAGTCACAATAAGTTTAATAAACATCTTCGTAAATAAAATATTAGAAAATTTACCTCCATGTTATAGCTCATCCGAATAAAGAAGAGTGAGGAAATGACTGAGAGGTGACCGCAGCAGTAACAAACAAATTATTGCACCCAAAATGCTGGAACAAGCAAACATTTATGCAGGAAACAATTTGTATTTAAGATATAGCCAGGATGCGTAGTTTTGCAGAGGGTATTGACATACAATGTACAGTTATATATCAAGTCGGAGCACCTGAAGATAACAAACAAATTTAATCTAGGAAGACACATGTGAGGTAAAAAATTGCAAGGATGATAAAGCTAAATCGTTTGATGAGTACACACTTGCAAGACCTAGAAGCAGGAAAACAACTCAATCAACCTATCTCTATCGATAAATGTTCTGAACCAGGTCCAGAGTTACTTTACATGATAAAATAAACCTCAGATCTGAAAAGCTTAAACCTAGAGCAATTCAATTCTACAGGACAAACCCAACCGGTAGTCTATGGTAAAAATTGGCACATAACTGGTCGACAACAATCTCCTCCATATCGACAATAAGTCAGTTCTGCAGTCCTAATTTGTAAATCTACTCATATTATGGGAAATCATCGAAGATCCAGCATTTCATCATTGAAGGGCTAGAGAAGTCGGCACTCATTTCTCACGTCGCTAATTGAGCCAAAATTTGTGCGCGCCATGAACCTGATGCCCCTCAATCTAATGGCACCGGTGCGCGAACACCCCAAACAAACAAGGAAGGGACCAAGGACGTAACAAATGGAACGCACCAGTCCGACGGGAGACCGCTGCCAAAATAAGAAGAAGCCCAACGCAGATTGTTGAACAATGACAGCGCCCAAGCCCTCCTCCCACATCAAGAAGACGTAATCGTACACAGCCAGCCACAGAAACCTTCATTGCCAACTCCATCCCCGTCCTCCACCTGCAGGAAGAAGCCAGCCGCCATAGCTCATCGCCTAGTCGCTTCCCTAAAGAAAGAGGGCAGAGGAGAGAGAGGGAGACAGAGGGGAGGGGGGTCAACACACACGCGTCACTGGCCTCCGTCCAAGCTCACTCGATCTCCATTCGAGCGCACCGCTGCCTGGATGACAAATCGCAATTGCGTCACTGTCGTCGTCGCCGCTGCCTTTTTCTGTTGTGCGAGAAGCAGGGAAGGGGGAGAGGCACTAGTTTTTCCAGAGCCATACGTTACAGTGAGCCAACCAGGCCCAGATCGAGCACCACACGCGCACATAGGCTGACATCATGGGCCCATGCGCCGATTACAGCCTCGATTCACCAGAGAGCGCCAATTCATGGGAGCTTAGTAACTGTAAAGACTATTAGTAAGTATCCGCAACTATTAATGAGTTCATTAAGGTAAGCCCAACCCTAAGATAAATTTGGTCCATGTTCATCCCATATGCAATGACTCGCGAACTGGGGTTGATATTTCTATCACTCCCGCAATCCAGCATAAGCAAATCAATCATATTTTGCAACACCCTAAAGCGTAATCAATATATGTTTGCGCTCATATGATGAGCATCAAAGGACAACAAAAATAAATAAAAGTCACTCAAACCTATCATGATCACCAATTAACCTATAGGACAAAAAGAAATTACTCACACATAATAGCGATGAGGCAATACATTGGATAAAATATATATCATCAAGAACCATATTCAATAGAGGGTTACAATGGGTTACGGGAGGGTGGACAGCTGAATAAAGAGAGAGGAAGGTGAGGGAGGTGTTGATGAAGACGGCGAAGTTGATGGAGATGGTCGCCATGATGATGGTTCCCCTAGCGGCTCTCTGGCACCACCGGGAGAGAGGGGGGAGAGGGCCTCCTGCTACTTCTTCTTTTTCCTTGGCTTTCCCCCATGATTGGCGAAGGATTGCCCAACTGGTCCTTGGTCGCCATGGCTCCCTAAGGATGGAACCCCCTCTGAGATTGGATCTTTCTCTGTTTTCGCTACTGTTTCTATGGCCGAACACCGTTTCCTAAATATTCGAAGATTCGTAACTCTGGTCGGGCTGGAATTTTTACACGATTTTTTTTCTCAATAAATTATATTTCTTGCGCACGAAGTAGAGGTCCAACCACCTTACGGTTTAGCCACCACTAGTAGAAAAAGCCCCATTTGTCCCGGTTCATGAGGCCCGTTTGTCCCGGTTGCCGAATCGGGACTAAAGGGTCGGTACTAAAGCCCAACACCTTTAGTCCCGGTTCACCCACGAACCGGGACAGATGAGGCTCCACGTGGCCGCTGCGGCTTGCCCAGGCAGGAGGGCCTTTTTTCCCGGTTGGTGCCACCAACCGAGACAAAAAGGCTTGCACCGTCAGCAGTTCGGGGGCTGGGATTTTTTTCTGAAAGTTGGGGGGGGGGTAGGTTTGGGGTTTTGGGGTGTTTTGTAAGGTTAATTTAGGGGTTTCATATATTGTGTTAGCTAGCTAGTAGAGAGAAGTGTCCTATCTTATCTCTGTGCTTGGTCGATGCTACATATTAAACGTATAGAGAGGACTCGACACTCTAGCTAGCTAGTAAGCAAATGAAGGAAACCATTAAGTACAGAAGATCGTCATGAATATATACAGAGAGAAGTGATCGACCTCTCCTTCTTCGAGAGATTGGTCAAACAACAAGTTTTTGTATATCTATTCGACGCTGCTGGCTACGTATATACAATATAAGATCTTTTACGATCCCCTAATATCTGAACTCAACTTCCACATGGTATTCTCCTTCTTTGTCGATGACGTGGTCAAGAAAGAATCCCGCCAATTCCTCTTAAATTGCTCGCATGCGATCTTGTGGTAGGAATTCATCCCGCATCTGCCACATCTAATTTGAAGAAGGGGGTCAATACATATATATGAATGAAACTCAACACAAATGATGGTAATAAAATAAAATTGTGAATATTATTGCTTACGCACTTCATATTGTTTTTTAGAGTAGCCCCGCTCACAGGTCGTGTGGCGGATGAACTCGCAAATGTAGTATCCACAATAATTATTCCCAGGTTCCTGCCACAACCACTTTACAAGAAATATATCGTCAATCAAATTGATAAGCAAGCATGCTAAATAGTATTGATGAAACTAGCTAGAATCAATGGGAGATGCATGGAACTAACTAGTAGTAATTACTTTCGGGTGGTTAAATCGCAGCTCCGCCGACAGTCCCGGAGCTTGTGCGGTGAACTTTTTCCAAACCCTGCCAGACAAAGAAAACAATTACTTGATATCAGGAAATGAACAAAGTTGCCGATATGGTGCGATAATGATCGATTGAACTTACTTCTCGAGCATTTTAGTCATGGTCGCATACTCCTCGGGATTTTTTCGTTTCGAGTCTATGACAGTTGCTAGTACCTGCTCAAACTTAATCTCTAGCAGAATAAAGTGGAAGTTGCGCACGCATGCATAACTCATCAACTACATTACTATAACCTCGAGTAATAAGGGAAACCGAATATGCACAAGACAGTAACACTCACCCGCATTCGTAAGGAAAGAGTATTGTATCTTTGTTTTGATTTCGAAGTAACGATGCGAGCAAGTTGGCCTCGGTTTGTTTGGCATCATGTTTAACACTCCATTCATCCATGAGATTCATGTTAATGAACCTAATATAAACTATTTGTCTTTTCTCAATTCGGAGATCTTCAATCTGCATAATATAGTGAGGATAATTATATATACATGCAATGAAAGAGCTGAGCTATATATAGAGACTTAATTAATTATAGAGAAGTAGTACTTACAGACAGTAGCAAGTGATGATTGTTTTATCGAGGGCCTTTTGATTGAAAAACTGGAAGAACTCCTCATATGGAACAGATAACACATCAATTCCAACGAGGTCGTGCTCCTCTTTAACTCTCAGTGTCAAAGTATTCGTCCTAGACTTGCTACAGATGTCCATGTACCAATCAAAGAATCTTCGCATCATCTTTGTCAGAGGAGTACCAGGTTAGACGAGAGGCTTCCCGTGCCGGAATTTTAATGTGTCCACCTCCATTGTATCAAAAAGTGCATCGTCGGGCATGTAAACTCCAGGATTGGTACCGAGCAGCATCCCCGGAAGATTAGCGACAATATCGCTAGACACATTGAGCGGGGGGCATGATTGCTTCGCTTGTTCGCCGAGCTAGGGAATTTTTTCCCTCTCCTTCGTTCTGGGAACCTTTGATCAGTGCAAGTACTTCCCGACCACTCTAGTTCCTTATATGTCCTTTCAATAACGCGGTCATAGTTGGATTGCAGCGGAGGTGTTGATGGTCGCTGCAGGGCATCAAAAGTGCGCCTCACTTTCACCGGATCTATCTTCTCCTCCGGAACTGGATGTTTCTTAGCTTTTACCGTTTCAAAGAAATCCCTCACTTGGCCTTCACAGATCTTCTGGTTTTCCTCCTCGCTCCTCTCGTATGGTAACTTCTCTAGAGGCTTGAGAGATGATGGACCGAATATATATTGCCTCCCGCCTCTAGTTGTACTGCTAGACGCCGGAGCAGCCGGAGCAACTGCGGCTATCTTCTTTTGTTGCTTACGAGGCGGAGAAGAAGGAGGCGGACTGCTACGACGCGCCGGAGCAGCAGGAGCGGCGGCGTCTGTGTTCCTCGTCGCCGTTACATACGAGGCTGCGAAGGAGGAGGCGGGCTGCTCGGACGCGCCAGAGCAGGCGGAGAAGGAGGCGTAGTACTGCCGCCCTCACGCGCCAGAGCAGGAGGCGGAGTGCTGATACGTCTCCAACGTATCTATAATTTAAGAAATATTCATGCATGCTATTATATTATCCATCTTAGATGTTTTATATGCACTTATATGCTATTTTATATGATTTTTGGGACTAACCTATTAACCTAGATCCCAGTGCCAGTTTCTGTTTGCTTCTTGTTTTTGAGTTTTGCAGAAAAGGAATATCGAACGGAGTCCAATTGACGTGCCAATTTTTGATGATTTTTCATGGACGAAAAGAAGCCCCTGGAGTGAAAGAGTTGGTCCAGAAGAGTCCCGGGCTGCCCACGAGGGTGGAGGGTGCGCCCCCTGCCTCATGGACAGCCCGGAGACCCCCCCTGACGTGAGACCTATGCCAAAAATTCCTATAAATACTGAAACCTCCAGAAAATAATCTAGATCGGAAGTTCCACCGCCGCAAGCCTCTATAGCCACGAGAAATCAATATAGGCCCTCTCTGGCACCCTATCGGAGGGGGCCATCATCACCGGAGGCCATGGAGGAGGATCCCGGAGGGGCCATCGTCGCCATGAAGGCCAGGGACCAGAGGAAGAACCTCTCCCCATCCAGGGGGGGGGCAGGGAGGACAAGGGGGAGAACCTCTCCTCCACTCTCTCGTTGGCGCCGGAATGCCATCGAGAGGGGAATCATCGTCGTGGTGATCGTCTTCATCAACATCACCATCATCATCACCATCCTCATCTCTTTTACGTGGTCCACTCTCCAGCACCCCACTGTAATCCCTACTTGAACATGGTGCTTTATGCCACATATTATGATCCAATGATGTGTTGCCATCCTATGATGTTTTGAGTAGATATCTTTTGTCTTTGGGTTGATTGATGATCTAGATTGGTAGGAGTTGTATGTTTTATTTTGGTGCTGTCCTTTGGTGCCATCCGTGTCGCGCAAGCATGAGGGATTCCCTTCTGTAGGGTGTTGCAATATGTCCATGGTTACTTATTGTCTGCGTCGTGTGAGTGATTGAAACACAAACACGGATAAGTGGGTCACGGCGTATTGGAATAAAGGGGACTTGATGCTTTAATGCTATGGTTGGGTTTTACCTTAATGATCTTTAGTAGTTGCGGATGCTTGCTCGTGTTCCAATCATAAGTGCATATGATCCAAGAAGAGAAAGTATGTTAGCTTATGCCTCTCCCTCATATGAAATTGCAATGGCAACTACCGGTCTTGTTAACAATTTCCTAGGATAATTCCGCACACCGACCCATCATTATTCCACACTCGCTATTTATAATATTTAATAATATATTCGAACTTTATGATAACAACATCTACTTTTATGTTTTAGCTCTCCTATATCATGCAAAGTTATCCTCTTCATTCCCACAACGTAATTTTATTTCTCGTTTCTAGTTGGAAGCAAACGTTCGGTGTACGTAGAGTCGTAACAGTGGCAAATAGGACTTGAGAGAATATTGATCTTACCTATAGCTCCTTGTGGGTTTGACACTCCATACTTATCACTTCCACCTTTGGAAATTTCTACGATGATACCCTGCACTTGGGGATTATCAAGCTCTTTTCTAGCGCCGTTACCGGGGAGCAATAGTGTGGGGTTGATATTCTCGTGTGTGTGCTTGTTTGCTTTCTTCACTAAGTAGATTTTGCTTTTCCTTTTTGTTTCTGTTTAGTTGTGGGTGAAACATACAATTTTTTTAAAAGAATGAAAATACAAAAAAAATTACTTGCCTCTCATGCCAAATTTGTTTTTCAAAAAGAGAAGTGATTGGAAAGTTATGCATTGAAGAAGTGAGGGTCGACCTTGAGCACTTGTGTTCATGCTCACGGAAGCAATGTAGAATTTTTCATGGAAGTTTCTATATAAATAATTATCCCCTTGTTTATATCCATTGTATTATAAAAATAATGTGCCAAGCTTTTGTTTTAGGATGATTAGATTGCTTGTTTACTATATGCAGAACAAAAACATAAACTTTGGCTGTAGCGCGTGATTTTACAGTTTTTACTGGAATGTCAAATGGGTCTGAAACTTTTTGCACATTACTTCTGTACAAATTTTTCAAATTTTCATATTTATTTCATAATTTGTGGAGTTACATAAGTTTACTTAACTTCCAGATTACTACAGACTGTCCTGTTTTTGACAGATTCTGTTTTTCGCGTGTTGTTTGCTTATTTTGATGAATCTATGGCTAGTATCGGCGGGTATGAACCATATAGAAGTTGGAATACAGTAGGTTAAACACCAATATAAGTAAATAATGAATTCATTATAGTACCTTAAAGTGGTAGTTTGCTTTATTACACTAACGGATCTCACAAAGTTTTTGTTAAGTTTTTATGGATGAAGTGTTCAAAGAACGAGGAGTTATCGATGTGAGAAGAATAAAGATAGGCAAGAGTTCAAGCTTGGGGATTCCCAAGGCACCCCAAGTAAATATTTCAAAGGATACTCAAGCATCTAAGCTTGGGGATGCCCCGGTTGGCATCCCATCTTTCTTCTTCAACAAATATCAGTATACCTCGGTTTTTGTTTTGTTCACATGATTTTTGTCCTTTGTGTTTTTCTATTTTTCTTCAAGAACCATGTTAGTATGAGGTAGCCCTTCATTGATTTATAGAATACTTCATGTGCTTCACTTAAATATTTTAAGTATGATCTTATAGAATTGCTCTTTGTGCTTCACTTAAATCTTTTGAGTATGGTTTTATAGAATGCTTCGTGTGGTTCAGTTATATATGTTGAGCTTGGATATTGATTAGTCTATATTAATTGTAGAATGCTCCATGAACTTCACTTATATCTTTTAGAGTATGAATAATACTATCATCTAAAGTGGGTTTAGAAGAGTGTCAACTTTAGGAATTAGTGATCCCACTATTCCGAATGAGAAGAATTTTGCTAATGTGGAGAGTAGAAAAATTTCTATACTTGTAGATCATGAAAAGAATGCTTTTATGTGATGGTTATATTGTTGAATTCATTCATGATTCTACTGAAAGTTATTATGAGGGAGGAATATATGCTTGTAGGAGTTGCAATAATATCAAGTTACCTCTCTATGTGCTTAAAGTTTTGAAATTATACTTGTTTTGCCTTCCTATACTAGTTGATTCTTGTTCCTATAAATTGTGTGCCCACAAAATCCCTAGGCATAGGAAGTGGGTTAGGTTTAAATTTGCTAGTCATATTCTTCATGATGCTCTCTTTATGTTTCAATTCTTATCTTTTATGTGAGCATCAGTGAAATCATCATGCCTAGCTAAAAGACATTAAAGAAAAGATACAACCCAATATTTACCCTTGCTGTTTTTGTGTGTTTACATGATTAAGCTACTGTAGTAATCATGTTTTATAGCTTTTGTTTCAATAAAGTTCCAAGTAAGACCTTTGGGAAGACTTGGGTGAAAGTTAATGTGATCTTGATGTACAAAACAGAAACTTTGCGCTCACGAGATTAGCTGTCGTTTTTTACAGAAGAGTGCTTTTGAGTTGATTATTTCTGTAGAAGATTAATAGACAAATGCCTTCCACCAATTTATTCCATAATTTTTGGAGTAGCATAAGTATGGTTGCTGTTCATATCATTACAAACTGTTCTGTTTCTGACAGATTCTGTTTTCATTGCATAGTTTGCTTGTTTTCTAGTTTCTATGGCTTATATTTCTCAATATAAATTGTAGAAATGATATGGTACAGTAGTCATTGTGTGAGAACAATTATGAACCTTGTCTTTGACAGTACCAAAGTTAACGGTTTACTCTTTATCACACTAATCTATCTCACAAAGTTCCGTTAAGTTTTGTGTGATTGAAGTTTTCAAGCTTTGGGTGAGATATTGGTATGAGGAGAATAAGGAGCGGAAAGACCCTAAGATTGGGGATGACCAAGGCAACCCAAGGTAGTATTCAAGGAAGACTCAAGTGCCTCACCTTGGGGACGCCCCGGAAGGCATCCCCTCTTTCGTCTTCAAAACTATCGGTATACTTTACTCGGAGCTATATTTTTATTCGTCACATGATATGTGTTTTGCTTGGAGCGTATTTTCAATTTTACTTGCTATTTGAATAAAATCATTGGATCTAAAATCTTGAATGAAAAAGAATCTTCCCATGGCTAGTTAATTATTTGACTACTTAGTGTTCTTCACTTATATCTTTTTGGAGTAGTTTGTGATTTACTCTCGCACTTCACGTATATCCTATGAGTAAATGGTTGAATGAATTGAATATCATAAATCTGAATTTATATATGTTTCATATGCTTATGCCATGGGGAGTAATGACTTCACACAGAATAAGTATAGGTAGTAAACTTACTGAAAGTTAGCAAACGCAGAATTGGTCACTTGAACAATTCATGAAAGAATATTGAAGGAAGAGAGATTTCACATATAAATATACTATCTGGGACATCTTTTGTAATTGTGAGCACTCATTAAAATATGACATGCTAAAAAGTTGATGTTGGACAAGAAATACAACTTAATGGGTTATGTTTTCCTATATCCGAAATGTCATATTGTCTTGGATCATCCAACATGTTGATCTTGCCTTTCCATCTCATGCTAGCCAAATTCTTTGCACCAAGTAGAAATACTACTTGTGCTTCCAAAGATCCCTTAAAACTTGTTTTGCCATGATAGTCCACCATACCTACCTAAGTAAGATCCTTCAAGTAAGTTTTCGTCGGTGCATGCAATAAAAATTGCTCTCTAAATATGTATGATCTATTAGTGTGAAGAAAATAAGCTTTATACGAACTTGTGATAGGGAAGAAATAAAAGCATCGGACTGCATAATAAAGTTCTCTATCACAAGAGGCAATATAAAGTGACGTTCTTTTCATTAAGATTTTGTGCATCCAACCTTAAAATCGCATGACAACCTATGCTTCCCTCTGCGAAGCGCCTATCTTTTACTTTTATCTTCTACCCTTATACAAGAGTCATGGTGATCATCACCTTTTCTTTTTACACTTTATCCTGTGGCAGGCACTTTGTGTTGGAGTGATCCGGATATATATATCCACTTGGATGTAGGTTTTCATAAAGTATTATTGTTGACATTACCCTTGAGGTAAAAGGTCGGGAGGCAAAACTATAAGCCCCTATCTTTCCCTGTGTCCGATTAAAACTTTGAACCCATAAATATCACATGAGTGTTAGCAATTGTGAAAGACTATATGATAGTTGAGTATGTGGGATTTGCTAAATCAAATCTCTTAAATAGACCTTTCCTGAAAATAAGATGAATTGCAATTGTTTGATGACTAAGAGCACGGTTTGTAAGTTTTCAAGAAAGTTTATGATCTATACTTTAACATGTGAATAGCTTGTTAATTGATCATGAAAAGTTTTATGATTTGAGCTACTGTTCGGATATATAATGGTACTAGAAAAGGTGATTGAAATTATCATTGATCAAACTTGTGCACCTGATAGCACTCAAACTTCATAAACTATTTCTTTTATTATTTACTTACTCGAGGACGAGCATGAATTAAGCTTCGGGATGCTGATACATCTCCAACGTATCTATAATTTATGAAGTATTCATGCTATTATATTATCCATCTTAGATGTTATATATGTAATTATATGCTATTTTATATGATTTTTGGGACTAACCTATTAACCTAGAGCACAGTGCCAGTTTATATTTTCTCCTTGTTTTTGAGTTTTGCAGAAAAGGAATACCAAACGGAGTCCAATTGACGTGCCAATTTTTGATGATTTTTTATGGACCAAAAGAAGCCCCTGGAGTGAAAGAGTTGGGCCAGAAGAGTCCCAGGCTGCCCAAGAGGGTGGAGGGCGCGCCCACCCCCTGGGCGCGCCCCCTGCCTCGTGGACAGCCCGGAGACCCCCCCAACGTGAGGCCTACGACAAAAATTCCTATAAATACTAAAACCTCCAGAAAATAACCTAGATCGGAAGTTCCGCCACCGCAAGCCTCTGTAGCCACGAGAAATCAATCTAGGCCCTCTCTGGCACCCTGCCAGAGGGGGCCATCATCACCGAAGGCCATGGAGGAGGATCCCGGTGTCAGGACCCCGACTCAATGCCACATCGATCTAGCATGTAACACCTCATATCACTTTGCGGCCTCACACACGGTATTCCCACGGGTGTTGCCCTACCTTTACCCGGGACCGTTTGCGCCTTTTGGCACACGTATATGACAGTGTCGCTAGCATCTATATGATAAGGAGCCCGGGCTGACATGGCTAGTCGTAAACCCAAAGTGGCACAAACTTACAGGGACAGGCATCCATGACCCAGCATCGAACGTGTCGGTCATCAGCGAGTGAATCCAGGCTGTAGCACTGGGCTAGCAGGACTCCGGTGAACCGGGCTGTAGCGGGCTAACAGGACTCCGGTATTCATCGCGTGACATTTCCCCGAAGGGACAGACACAGGAACGAAGAAGGACACATGCCGGCCAGCCTAAGTGTTCCGGAGCAGTAGCAAGCTACCATTGGAAACACTAGGAGACATTTCCCGGTAAGAGAGGCTACTAAGGATAAACAACTAGATAGTCAGATCCCACACATACCAAGCATTTCAATAACATACACACAATATGCTCGATATGTGCAAACACAACATGGCATCACAACATGACTCTATGACTCAAGTATTTATTCATTAGGCTCCGAGGAGCGAGATATTACAAACATAGGTCTCATGACCCAACATTCAGAGTATACAAGTCAAAGCACAAGCGGAAGCTATCATGTCTGAGTACAGACCACTATAAATGAAAAAGGCTGAGAAGCCTGACTATCTACCAGATACTGCCGAGGGCACAAGATCGTAGCTGAGGTAACAAGCTAAACGTCGAAGTCCAAGCGGAACTACTAGTGAGACTGAAGTCTCTCTGCAAAAACATAAAATAGGCAAACGTGAGTACAAATGTACCCAGCAAGACTTACATCAGAACTAACTACATATGCATCATTATCAACAAAGGGGTGGTGGGGTTTAACTGCAGCAAGCCAGCTTTGACTCGGTGGCTATCCTAAACTACGACTGCAAGCGACTCTTTTGAGGTGGCGCACACGAGTCCACATATTCACCATATCAATACACCACTATGGATCCGCTCCCGTCTCCCTACGAGAACGCCATCCATAGCACTCACGCTTATCTTGCGTATTTTAGAGTATCCACTTTCACTTGTCTATGAACTGATATAAGCAACCCAGAAGTCCTTTTCCGCGGACATGGCTATTCGAATAGATCATATTAACCCTGCTGGGGTGTACTTCTTCACACACGCTCTCACCACTTACCGCCGTTTACACGACATGTAATCGGCAACCTTCAAGCGGAAGCCCAACGTGGGTGTCGGCCACGGCCTGCCTAAACACTCAAGTCTCTAGTCCAGGTTTATCGCCTATTCGGGTTCCATCCATGAGGAGATCCGGCCGGAGTTTCGCTCACAGCCCCAAACGATGTGAACAGGGTTCCCGAGACACCAAACGGGCGCCCGGTACACCGTGCCACGTGCCTACCGCATCACAGCCCACCCCTACGGTCAGCGCTGCCCACGGCCTCCAGCATACTACAAACACCAGAAATTACTTGCAACTCCTGGACAGAGGACAAGGGTGATCAAGAAGCCGAGAGGGTCCATTGGTTTCGGGCCGAATGCGTGGTAGCAGCTGAATCATGGATCACAAACACAGAACTCAGTTCCTGAGGACGGCTGCAATGAGACAACCCACCATGTACTCCTACATGGCCTCTCACCGCTACCTTTACCAAAACGTGTTCACACACTTAGCTCACACACAGTAGGACATGTTCACACGCCTCTGATTCATCCCCGATGAATCAGACCTGACTCAACTCTAAGCAGTAGCAGGCATGACAAACAAGCAAGAATGAGTAGGCACAACAGGGCTCAAACAACTCCTACTCATGCTAGTGGGTTTCATCTATTTACTGTGGAATGACAGGTCATGCAGAGGATAAAGGGGTTCAGCTACCGCAGCAAGTAACAGATGAATCAGTGTTGTCCTAATGCATTAAAAGAGAGCAGGAGCGAGAGAGTAGGATTGTATCGAAATGAACAAGGGGGGTTTTGCTTGCCTGGCACTTCTGAAGATAACATTGAGTCTTCATCAGTGTCAATGATCACAACGTCGGAACATCGTCGGAAGAAATACAACCAATGCAATGCACAATATGATGCATGCTCATGACATGGCAATATTAATGTGTTTTGAGCTAATGCAACTAGCAACAGATTAAATGAAGTTGGTTTGAATACAAGATTCAAATTCAAACTCCATATGTGATTATTCAAATGCCATTTAATTGATTTGTGCTATACAGCAGCTATAAGTTGTTCTAACATGCATGAAAATGGTACAGATGGATTCCTTGAATTTTTCTGATAATTTTTCATATATAAATTATTTAATTTGGAGTTACGGTTGAATTACTATGATTTTTTGAAGTTTTGAACATTTTCTGGAATTTCCTGAATATTTAGAATTAAAATAATTCCAGAAAATGATTTAACTGCGTCAGCCTGACGC
Source organism: Triticum dicoccoides (assembly GCF_002162155.2). Lineage (NCBI taxonomy): Eukaryota > Viridiplantae > Streptophyta > Magnoliopsida > Poales > Poaceae > Triticum > Triticum dicoccoides. The sequence goes on along the minus strand of NC_041386.1, from coordinate 735,703,140 downwards.
CAGCATAACGTCAGCGAGTCAACGACCAGGTCCAGGTCAAACCTGACGTGCGGGGTCCACACGTCAATGACACAGGAACTAATCCCGGTCAAACCAAGCGCTAACTGAGGTTTGACCAGGGGTGGGGCCCACAGTCAGTGGCCTAGGGGGTTGGTTAGGGCGTCATTAGCGTTTAATGACATCGCCACGTCAGCTGCCGGCGTTTAACCGCCGGCGACCTCAGATCGCGGCGGCGTCCGCATCGGGATTGCGCTACAGGCCAGGGTTTGGGGCGCGGGGAGCATCTACGGGGAGCTGGCGGAGTGGCGCTTCCAGTGGTGGAGGCGGCTGGAGCGGAGGTGGCCGGAGTTGAGCACGGCGTCGACCTCGGCGGCGGCCGGAGCTCGGGCGAGCTCGGGGTCGGGGTTAGGGAGCACGGCAGGAGGAGCTGGGGCGTGCTACGGACTCCTGAGATCGCGGTGAGCACGTCAGTGGGCTCGGAAACGAGCTGCGGTGGCTGTGGCCACGGCCACGCCATGGCCGGCGGCGAGAAACTCTCGGCCGTGGTGGAGGAAGAGGCTAGGGGATGAGCGCGAGCTTGAGGGAAGGGGGAAGAGGAAGAGGGACTCACAGTGGACTGGACGGAGGGGTCGGCGAGCTCGGAGAAGCTTCTGCGACGGCGAATTTACGGCGGCAATCTCCGGGCACCGGGGATGAAGACGACGATGCTCCGGTCGACTGGGGCCTCCTCTGGTCGCGTGCGTCGGTGTGCAGCTCCATGGGGTCGGGACGGAGCTCCTGAGCTCATCGGAAGGGCGAGGGGTGGCCGGTGGCTATGGATGCGACGGCGGCGGCCTCCGGTGGCTCTCGGTGGTGCTCCAAATCGAGAGAGGGAGAGAGCCAGAGTGAGCAGAGAGAGGGATAGCGGTCGGGGACGACTCCGTGGCGTCGCTAGAGGGCTCGGGGAGGAAGCAGGAGGTGGCCAGGGGAAGCAGGAGGTGGCGCGCGCGGCGGTGTCGCGGTGTCTGTCCTCCTGGCAGGGAGGAAGACGACAGGGGGGGTGGAGATGGGCTGGGCCGTGCTGCTGGGCCAGGTGGGCTACCAGGTGAGCGTCAGGTAGTCCTTCTCTCTCTTTCTATTTCTGTTTTTATTTATTGTTTTCTATTTTGTTCTGTTTTGTTTTAGTTTAGTAAAATACTAAACCATTTTATAAAATCCTGAAAATAGATATGTGGCTAGGGTTAAAATATACCAAACCACATAAAATGTTCCAGTAATTATTGGACATATATTATTTATATATCAAATATATATCCAATGCAAATAGCTATTTATTTAATTCAAAGGCCCAAAATAATTAACTCTGAGATACCAAAAATATTGTTTTGAGTTTTACCTCTTTGCAATATTTTCAGAGACTAAGAGGAACATTTTCTTGGACTTCTTTGAGGAGATTTTAATGTTGATCATTTTTAGAAGGTTTCTGAGGCTTTGAAAATTCCTCAATTCAAATTTCATTTGAATTAAAATAGATGCTCACATGAGGTCTAGCCTAGTGCATAACAGGACCAGGGATGTGACAACTCACCCCCACTAAACAAAAATCTCGTCCCGAGATTCAAGCGTAGGGTAAGGTGAAGGGGAAACGCAACTAGTATAATCTTCACGATCCAGGGTGCACTTCATAAGAGTGTTGATTCGATCACCATCATTGTCTCGAAGTCTTTCTCTGAGAACTCCAACTAACATGACAATAAGAGGAAAGGAAAACTCTAGAAGAATTAATGTTCTCAAAGAACGAACAACTCGGGATTAACTCACGGAATGGGACATAGCAACATCTCTCGAGCTGAGAGACGAAGCACAGATCTGAAGAAATGGAGTGAGACAGATGACGAGGGTTCACTAGGTAGACAACAACTTCACGCTTAAGGTGGTAATCGGTTGTCAACATAGCGAGGAGTTGAATTGCCATGACACCATAACGATGCACCTTAGGGAAGGTGACTCATAGATATATCCCCTTAAGTGGCAAAAAGAATTACCTTTGATTCAAAGATCATTGAAACTCTTTATACCAGCCTAAGGCAATCACAAGCGATCATTTGGAGGGGGTCGGTAGAATGGCATACTCGGACTTGGATGATGTGGATTACCTTGTTGAAGACAACGTAATGGATGAATTTGCTTATCACCGGAAATGGAAGAGACCCATGGTAGAATGACACATTGACGGTGCAAACTGGGAACAAAATGCAAATGATGGGAATGATTCTAGTAACTGGGGAGAGGCTTAACAATAGAGAGTTATCCCACTATTAAAATGGTTATAGCATAACCGAGGAAACTGAGAGCGTTATACAGTTAATGCCGACGATCAAACCTAGCACTTGCGCGTGCTCTCAAGAACTTGAGCAATTCCATAATCATCAAGGTTTTACCAACATCCGTGTCAAGGGTCCGGTAACACAACTTACTACCATGATGAATGGTGATGGAGGATGCAGATGCAAAGGAAGATAACACCTTCTCAGATTTCACCCTTGGCGGGGCCAAGGAAATAAAATCTGGATGATCGACCGAGAGACATTTAGCACTCCGCTTCTAATGTTCGCCTTGATGTGCTAGTGTAACCCATTCATAGATATGGTTTGATATCTAGAACATCAAGTAAAAAGGTCGGACTTCGGAACACAGAAATCCATAGGGGCAACTAGGGAGTAATCCTACGAAATCCCTATGGGGAGGTGGCCAACTTCCTCAAACAAGATACTATAATAATAGGTCTACCGGATGGGTGTGTTGGCCACGACATCCACCTTGCCGGTTATTGAGAGACCAATATTATAATTCTTGGGAAATGTTCCAACCATCACATCTGCCTGAGATTCAGATCTGGTTGGTGTCAGGATATCCCAGACTCATCAAGTCTAGAAAGAAAAATGAAAGTTTGCAACACAAATCGACGAGATAATGTTGCGGGATTCTCGGGGAGTGAGCTACGATAGTAAGCTCCAAAACATAAGCTGGTTCTGCTACAAACATGCGAACACGTTGTCCCAGACAAGCATGGCCATGTAGCAGTCTTATAATTAAACACTACCGAGTTCAGGTGGAGAACCATCATCGAGGATATCGAAGTCTTTACGCAAGTCCATGGATTAGATCCCAAGCATAGACTTCTTTTCCTTGAACAAGTCAATCAGTGGCTTAGTGTGCTAGGGACACATATAGAATGAAGGTTGCAAGTCTCCAGACTACAGAATACTTCGCACGTGTGCATGACTGATTTGGGATGATTCCAAAGGAAACAAAACAATCTTTCTCAAATTCACGGCGGCAACTTTCACCAAATGCACGTGTATAAGAGGAAGTCACTCCTTTCATCAAACAAATACTTCATGAGCTAGCATGAAGAAAATGCTTTCAAAAGTTTCCAACACTAGCTTAATGTTCAACAACATCATGGAGGAGATAAGGATGTTGCCAATGGGCTCAACAACAATTCATCTAGGTTTCCTTTTAAAAGGAATTCCATAGTTAAGTGAACACGGTGATAGCATTGGTCAGACCAAAGATGTAATGGTGCATGCTCGAGGGATCAACCACGAATAAGACAACATTACGAGCATCGTTGGTACTGATTTGATTTGACGATAGCCCACACTCAAATCAAAGGATTGATAAGACAATAGGTCCAGCAACTGATCACAAGGACCAATCGATGAAGATATCATCTTTCTTCAGCACACCCTACACAAGAATATCCCTTTGGAACGAACTAAGTCAGGAAAGCTTTTATCTTCCAACTCTCCAAGTTGTTGTCTAGCTTAACCAACTAGCTCAGGGATATCTAACACCGATTTTTGGAGAGAAGGTGGTTCACAAGAACCCAACTTGATCACGAGATCAACATAGCGGTCAGGCGACAACCTGGTGATACTTCCGAGAAGAAATTTGGAATATCATGAACCACCGGTATGTTACTAAGCTCGAGAACAATCTTACTTTTCAGGGCAAGACGATATGATCAATTAAGCAAGGATTGGCACTATCCTAACTCACTGATTGGAGAGTGCACCAGAAATAAGGACTAGGTAGCACAATCAACCTTAGGGTGACGATTCAATAATCGACACGCTAAGAATGAGGTTATCGTCCATTTAACTACCAAGCAATGGAGTTGCTAGCAGTATTGATTTCACACGCCATGATTCATTTGTCGGCATTCCGGTTACAATAACACGGAAACCGAGAAATTATCAATGATGATCAGAAGTATTACTGCGTCAAGAATTTATAAGATGGTGTGCAATTCCCATGATATTCCTGATATAAAGATGGTAATACTTCAAGGTAGAACAGACCAGAAGCTGGATTGGCATTTTGATCTGCGGAATACAATTGCTTTGACCCAATCCTAGATATGGATGAGATTCTGGAGTTTGTTTCTCCTATTCATTCTGAAATAGAATGGCTTGGCGGACCACAAGGGTAATAGGCATCGACGAACGAATGCACGCATACTCTTGACTATCAATTGATAGGCGAGGGTCGGAAACAACTAAGATGGGACAACTCAAAAGAACATATGATTTTCTGAGTTGTGGATGCATGGATTAGCATGTCGAACGAAGTTCAACATATTTCTTCCGGATAACCCATGCAGAAAGGTAGAACTGGCAGAGCCACAATATATAATGGAGAACTCATCAAGAATAATCCTGTTGTGATACTTCAGTTCAACGAGGAACTTCTGCCATAAGTAGTTCATGGTATTTGGAAGAAGAAGATACCACGGACTTCAAGGACTATCGCAAAGGTTACTAATATCCTAAAGGCACTAGCAATTACTATCAACATGAAGTAGGTAGAGTGAATCTCGGGTTCAAGAACCCAGGAACAGAATACCTATTACTAAGTAGCATCACGGGATGCTTTCGAGAATGATGGCCAGAATCATCACACTGGGAACACAAATCATGGCTAAATTACTAGATGATCCCCTAAGACACCTAGGGTCATAATAATATCTCCAACATATATGTCAAGGTAACGGAGTACCTCAACTCACTGATTAGTGTGGTTAATCTGGCCCATGGGAACATTGAAACGGGAAGAAAGGATTTGCAAATGCATCAGACTACTTAGAAACCTGGGATGACTCGGACAGCATAACGGCTGTAAATGCTCAAAAAAGATTTGAGACATTCACAAAAATGGTGGCACAACCACTCAGAAGCACAATATCAAGGTTTCGAGATCAACAATTAACATACGGAAGTAGTAGGAACTGAACTGAGACTTAAATCCAACAATCTTATAAGTCCACTGATTATTAACACGTGATCCTAATAGAAAGAAGAGATAGCCTAGTTCTTAATCCCCGTAGAAGAGAAGATGATGACTCAGATCAGAAGGCCATGAGGTATAAGGAGTAAAAAGAGCCTTACGTTCCATCCCACAATCAATTCCCCTACATATAACTAAAGAATTTCTAGACTCAACATCGACCAGTTTGGCTTGGTAATCCTACAGGCAGTCAAGCTCTGATACCAACGCTGTCAGGACCCCGACTCAATGCCACATCGATCTAGCATGTAACACCTCATATCACTTTGCGGCCTCACGCACGGTATTCCCACGGGTGTCGCCCTACCTTTACCCGGGACCGTTTGCGCCTTTTGGCACACGTATATGACAGTGTCGCTAGCATCTATATGATAAGGAGCCCGGGCTGACATGGCTAGTCGTAAACCCAAAGTGGCACAAACTTACAGGGACAGGCATCCACGACCCAGCATCGAACGTGTCGTTCATCAGCGAGTGAATCCAGGCTGTAGCACTGGGCTAGCAGGACTCCGGTGAACCGGGCTGTAGCGGGCTAACAGGACTCCGGTATTCATCGCGTGACATTTCCCCGAAGGGACAGACACAGGAACGAAGAAGGACACATGCCGGCCAGCCTAAGTGTTCCGGAGCAGTAGCAAGCTACCATTGGAAACACTAGGAGACATTTCCCGGTAAGAGAGGCTACTAAGGATAAACAACTAGATAGTCAGATCCCACACATACCAAGCATTTCAATAACATACACACAATATGCTCGATATGTGCAAACACAACATGGCATCACAACATGACTCTATGACTCAAGTATTTATTCATTAGGCTCCGAGGAGCGAGATATTACAAACATAGGTCTCATGACCCAACATTCAGAGTATACAAGTCAAAGCACAAGCGGAAGCTATCATGTCTGAGTACAGACCACTATAAATGAAAAAGGCTGAGAAGCCTGACTATCTACCAGATACTGCCGAGGGCACAAGATCGTAGCTGAGGTAACAAGCTAAACGTCGAAGTCCAAGCGGAACTACTAGTGAGACTGAAGTCTCTCTGCAAAAACATAAAATAGGCAAACGTGAGTACAAATGTACCCAGCAAGACTTACATCAGAACTAACTACATATGCATCATTATCAACAAAGGGGTGGTGGGGTTTAACTGCAGCAAGCCAGCTTTGACTCGGTGGCTATCCTAAACTACGACTGCAAGCGACTCTTTTGAGGTGGCGCACACGAGTCCACATATTCACCATATCAATACACCACTATGGATCCGCTCCCGTCTCCCCACGAGAACGCCATCCATAGCACTCACGCTTATCTTGCGTATTTTAGAGTATCCACTTTCACTTGTCTATGAACTGATATAAGCAACCCAGAAGTCCTTTTCCGCGGACACGGCTATTCGAATAGATCATATTAACCCTGCAGGGGTGTACTTCTTCACACACGCTCTCACCACTTACCGCCGTTTACACGACATGTACTCGGCAACCTTCAAGCGGAAGCCCAACGTGGGTGTCGGCCACGGCCTGCCTAAACACTCAAGTCTCTAGTCCAGGTTTATCGCCTATTCGGGTTCCATCCATGAGGAGATCCGGCCGGAGTTTCGCTCACAACACCAAACGATGTGAACAGGGTTCCCGAGACACCAAACGGGCGCCCGGTACACCGTGCCACGTGCCTACCGCATCACAGCCCACCCCTACGGTCAGCGCTGCCCACGGCCTCCAGCATACTACAAACACCAGAAACTACTTGCAACTCCTGGACAGAGGACAAGGGTGATCAAGAAGCCGAGAGGGTCCATTGGTTTCGGCCCAATGCGTGGTAGCAGCTGAATCATGGATCACAAACACAGAACTCAGTTCCTGAGGACGGCTGCAATGAGACAACCCACCATGTACTCCTACATGGCCTCTCACCGCTACCTTTACCAAAACGTGTTCACACACTTAGCTCACACACAGTAGGACATGTTCACACGCCTCTGATTCATCCCCGATGAATCAGACCTGACTCAACTCTAAGCAGTAGCAGGCATGACAAACAAGCAAGAATGAGTAGGCACAACAGGGCTCAAACAACTCCTACTCATGCTAGTGGGTTTCATCTATTTACTGTGGAATGACAGGTCATGCAGAGGATAAAGGGGTTCAGCTACCGCAGCAAGTAACAGATGAATCAGTGTTGTCCTAATGCATTAAAAGAGAGCAGGAGCGAGAGAGTAGGATTGTATCGAAATGAACAAGGGGGGTTTTGCTTGCCTGGCACTTCTGAAGATAACATTGAGTCTTCATCAGTGTCAACGATCACAACGTCGGAACATCGTCGGAAGAAATACAATCAATGCAATGCACAATATGATGCATGCTCATGACATGGCAATATGAATGTGTTTTGAGCTAATGCAACTAGCAACAGATTAAATGAAGTTGGTTTGAATACAAGATTCAAATTCAAACTCCATATGTGATTATTCAAATGCCATTTAATTGATTTGTGCTATACAGCAGCTATAAGTTGTTCTAACATGCATGAAAATGGTACAGATGGATTCCTTGAATTTTTCTGATAATTTTTCATATATAAATTATTTAATTTGGAGTTACGGTTGAATTACTATGATTTTTTGAAGTTTTGAACATTTTCTGGAATTTCCTGAATATTTAGAATTAAAATAATTCCAGAAAATGATTTAACTGCGTCAGCCTGACGCCAGCATAACGTCAGCGAGTCAACGGCCAGGTCCAGGTCAAACCTGACGTGCGGGGTCCACACGTCAGTGACACAGGAACTAATCCCGGTCAAACCCAGCGCTAACTGAGGTTTGACCAGGGGTGGGGCCCACAGTCAGTGGCCTAGGGGGTTGGTTAGGGCGTCATTAGCGTTTAATGACATCGCCACGTCAGCTGCCGGCGTTTAACCGCCGGCGACCTCAGATCGCGGCGGCGTCCGCATCGGGATTGCGCTACAGGCCAGGGTTTGGGGCGCGGGGAGCATCTACGGGGAGCTGGCGGAGTGGCGCTTCCAGTGGTGGAGGCGGCTGGAGCGGAGGTGGCCGGAGTTGAGCACGGCGTCGACCTCGGTGGCGGCCGGAGCTCGGGCGAGCTCGGGGTCGGGGCTAGGGAGCACGGCAGGAGGAGCTGGGGCGTGCTACGGACTCCTGAGATCGCGGTGAGCACGTCAGTGGGCTCGGAAACGAGCTGCGGTGGCTGTGGCCACGGCCACGCCATGGCCGGCGGCGAGAAACTCTCGGCCGCGGTGGAGGAAGAGGCTAGGGGATGAGCGCGAGCTTGAGGGAAGGGGGAAGAGGAAGAGGGACTCACAGTGGACTGGACGGAGGGGTCGGCGAGCTCGGGGAAGCTTCTGCGACGGCGAATTTACGGCGGCAATCTCCGGGCACCGGGGATGAAGACGACGATGCTCCGGTCGACTGGGGCCTCCTCTGGTCGCGTGCGTCGGTGTGCAGCTCCATGGGGTCGGGACGGAGCTCCTGAGCTCATCGGAAGGGCGAGGGGTGGCCGGTGGCTATGGATGCGACGGCGGCGGCCTCCGGTGGCTCTCGGTGGTGCTCCAAATCGAGAGAGGGAGAGAGCCAGAGCGAGCAGAGAGAGGGATAGCGGTCGGGGACGACTCCATGGCATCGCTAGAGGGCTCGGGGAGGAAGCAGGAGGTGGCCAGGGGAAGCAGGAGGTGGCGCGCGCGGCGGCGTCGCGGTGTCTGTCCTCCTGGCAGGGAGGAAGACGACAGGGGGGGTGGAGATGGGCTGGGCCGTGCTGCTGGGCCAGGTGGGCTACCAGGTGAGCGTCAGGTAGTCCTTCTCTCTCTTTCTATTTCTGTTTTTATTTATTGTTTTCTATTTTGTTCTGTTTTGTTTTAGTTTAGTAAAATACTAAACCATTTTATAAAATCCTGAAAATAGTTATGTGGCTAGGGTTAAAATATACCAAACCACATAAAATGTTCCAGTAATTATTGGACATATATTATTTATATATCAAATATATATCCAATGCAAATAGCTATTTATTTAATTCAAAGGCCCAAAATAATTAACTCTGAGATACCAAAAATATTGTTTTGAGTTTTACCTCTTTGCAATATTTTCAGAGACTAAGAGGAACATTTTCTTGGACTTCTTTGAGGAGATTTTAATGTTGATCATTTTTAGAAGGTTTCTGAGGCTTTGAAAATTCCTCAATTCAAATTTCATTTGAATTAAAACATGATGCTCACATGAGGTCTAGCCTAGTGCATAACAGGACCAGGGATGTGACACCCGGAGGGGCCATCATCGTCATGAAGGCCAAGGACCAGAGGGAGAACCTCTCCCCATCCAGGGGGAGGCCATGGAGGAGGAAGAACAAGGGGGAGAACCTCTCCTCCTCTCTCTCGGTGGCGCCGGAGTGCCATTGGGAGGGGAATCATCGCCGCAGTGATTGTCTTCATCAACATCACCATCATCATCACCATCCTCATCTCTTTTACGTGGTCCACTCTCCCGCACCCCGTTGTAATCCCTACTTGAACATGGTGCTTTATGTCACATATTATGATCCAATGATGTGTTGTCATCCTATGATGTTTTGAGTAGATATATTTTGTCTTTGGGTTCATTGATGATCTGGATTGGTACGAGTTGTATGTTTTATTTTGGTGCTGTCCTATGGTGCCCTCCGTGTCGCACAAGCGTGAGGGATTCCCACTGTAGGGTGTTGCAATATGTCCATGGTTTACTTATTGTCTGCGTTGCATGAGTGACTGAAAAACAAACATGCATAAGTGGGTCACGACGTATGGGAATAAAGGGGACATGATGCTTTAATGCTATGGTTGGCTTTTACCCTAATGATCTTTAGTAGTTGCAGATGCTTGCTAGAGTTCCAATCATAAGTGCATATGATCCAAGAAGAGAAAGTATGTTAGTTTATGCCTAAACAGAGCAATGAACTTAAATATGCAGGGGAAATCGAGAAAATAGATTCTACTCTTGTTGTATTCTTTTTTCCATCATTTTCCCCCTGTTTGCAATTCTAAAGGGCATACTAAAATCTATGTTGAGTTCAAAACTCTCTTGGATGTGATTGAGTTGGACTGTAATTAATCTGCTGTAACATGTCAATTGTTTTCTCTAAAGGAAAACATGTCAATTCTTCTCTCAATTCTCAAAGGAACTTCTACCACAAAGGCACTCTGAGCCTCTAGCTGCTCCCGATGATGGCCAACCAAGCAAAAGGGTCTTCCAACAAATGAAAAGTATGGCGGGGATTCTCAAAAGTTTGCGAAATTGCAATGTTCAGAGACAAAGTAATCCAAGATGGGCCACGGTCCCCTCCGACTCCTCCCATTGTGCATGCTTAAGAGCATCTCCTGCCGCGCCCCCAAAAAGGACCCCCAGGCGACTTTTCGACCGCCGGCGCCAAAAAATCGGCCCAGTCGCGCCCCCAGGGGCCCATTTTTCCCCAGCTCGGGCCGAAATTGGTGGCGGCGGACCCAACCCGAACCCGGCGCGCTGGGGGGCGCTCGGGGGCGTCGGGCGAATCGTTTTTGGCGCGAAAGCGCCGTGGGGCAGCCGCGTCAGCGACACCGCCTGCCTCGTCTTTCCGACGCCTCGGTTTCCCGCAGGGAATCAATGGCAAGGCTGCCGCCGGTCAGCTTTGCCATTGATTCCTCACGAGCGGCGTGTCACGGGGCGGCGTGCCGACGCGCGTCGATGCCTCCCCTCCCTCGGACGCATACACGCGGACGCGGCGCGGCTATATATGGTCTCGCTCGCCTGCGTTGGAGTGCCACCCCATCCCTCCCTCTCCCGCCGATCTCTTCTCCCCAGCCACTCCCTCTCCCCGATGGCCGAGCGTTTCCCCGGAGACGAGGCGGCGGCCAACGGCTTCGGCCGCCGTTCGCTCCGCGAACAGGAGTCCTGGCTCCTGTTCCAGGCGAAATCCCGGCGCCGCCGCACCTGCGCGCCGCGCCGACGGGCTGGAGGCTCAGCAATGGGGGAGTGCCCATTCCCCCGTTGCCCGACGCAGTCACCAAGCCATTGTACTTCGCCGACGAGGTCGAGATCGCGCGCGCCTCTCTCACCGACGCCGAGCGCTCCCTTCCCCAGTACGCCGCCGACAACAACACGGCTTGGGCGGCGTACTTCGAGCGCCGCCAACAGCAGCGGCTGGCGTCCACCAACGGGGCGCCGGTGGTCGGCGGCATCAAGAACAGCAAGGGGCGCCACCTCTGGTGGGGCGTCCCCGGCCGCACCCTCGACGGCGTGCTGACGCACCTCGAGGGCGGCAACAACCCACCGTTGGCGTACCCCCAGGCGAGGACGGCCGCCCCGACGCACCGCCGACGCGACGGGCAATGGGCACCGAGGAGGTTCGGCTCCTCCTCCTCTTTTTCCTCGTCACGTTCTTCCTCCCAATCCTCCGGCACTCCATCGCTGCTCGGCATCGAGGCCGAGCCCGTGGCGGAGACGCCGCTCGGCCGGCGTACACGCAGCGCCGGTATCGTCATCAGCGAGGGCGGCCGACGCGCCTCCTCGTCGGCTCCTCCCCCGTGCTTCGTCAAGCCGAAGACGGAGCCGGGTCTCGCGCCGGTGAAGACGGAGCCGGGGCTGGCTCCGGTGAAGACGGAGCTGGGGCTGCTGGCGCCGGTGAAGGCGGAGCACGGCGAGGTCGAGCTCGACGACGTAGCGGCCCTTGGATGGGCATGCCAAGACTCCCTGAAGATGGCGAGGGAGCGCCAGCGCGCCGCCCTAAAGTGCTTCGCGCAGCGCTGCCGAGGCCGCGACGAAGGCGGCGTCGTCATCATCGATGACAGCGACGACGACGACGACGCGCCGCCGCCGCCGCCGCCACCAGCCGGGGAGGGGTCCAGCAGGGGCGCCCGAGTCAAGGAAGAGAAGGCCGACGATGGCGGCGACTTCTCGGCCTTCAGCAAGTTTTTTTTGACTAGTTTTTATATGTAATGACGTGTTTTAGCCCAAGTTTGCGAATATAAAAACTCAAGTTTGCCGAAAATTGGCGTGTTTCAGCCCAAGTTTGTCTAAAAAAAATTTCCATGCCTGGGGCCGGCCCTGGGGGCGGCGGCTGGGGGCCAACTCGCCTCCAGGCCCACTTTTTGCGCCGGATCACCCCCAGGCAGCGATTTTAGGCGCCCCCTAGGAGGCCAACGGCTGGAGATGCTCTAAAAAGTGCGTACTGCTGACGGTTGAACAGATGCATCAATAAAAAAAAAGAGTAGCAGAAACTCATGCATCTAAGCAAATTTAATTTTTGGGACGATTTTACCACTCATAAACTGTTCTCAGCAGTCACGGGTAAATATAATGGCACGGTAGCTGAGGAGTAAGCAGACTTCATAATACTAGTTAAGAACAAAATGCATTACCATACACACACCACATATGCAGATAGGATATATAAACGACATTAGGTAAAAATGAACATAAACAAACTAGGCAAATTTTGGCTAGACTGTCAAGAACAAGCACCTGAAAAGAGGTGTCCGTATGCTCGCATGCCTTGTTGCCGCCTGCGACAAGTTACAGATATATGTATGATGAGCAGTGCTCCCAGCTTCCTTGCTGTAGTTATTACCGTTGTTGAATCCTTGCTGCCATTTCACGTAGGAAAGGTCTTGTCTGGAGTGCTCCTGAATACGCCTGCGTGCAGGCTCTCACAGTCAGGTAACAATGCCTGTATTCTCTTGTGTTCTCGGTTAATTAGTCCATAACTGGTATCTGGAAAGGGAGAGATAAAGAAGTCCACTATGGATCCAAGAAACTAGAAAGAAAATATACATGCAGGAAAAATCGAAAACCACTGGACCAAGATTAGGCATGATACAGCTGGGATTCAATCTTCTGCTCGCTGTAGCAAATAATCACACTGACAAAAATGGTCAGTTCTTTATGGATATAAAACTGTCAGTTCGGGAGCAGCTCAGAGCTTTTCTTGGAACAAATGGTATTCTTGAGTAACTTATATCGACTGTTTTCAGTTCATATTGTCAATTCTCATTCCATAGTCAATTATTTTTTTCAAAAATCAGGAATCATCACATCACGAACACATACAGAAACAACGCTGGTTGAGCTGACTCAAACAGGGTAGCAACACAACCAAAATCAATTAACACAGTGGGTATTAATCAACCACACCAAGAGGCCTTTTTTGTTGGTCATTCAGCTCCGTTGACAGATAAATATTGGGCATGCCCAGTGTCAGTAAAAACTCTAGTCTTTCTCCTGCATGCTGCTATGTATACAAGCTATATTGATGCTATTTCTCTACGAATAACAGATCCAAAGCTATATTGAATTCGCTAGCAAACATTACAAAAAAACTTCCTCAAAGACAATGTTTACTAAAATACTGAATAAATAAGGTCAACTAAACATCACACCAGCAACCAGTCCGAACATTTTAGTGCACTAGCAAGTTCACAATCTGCACTAGGATTTAGGATAATCATAATAACTGACTGTTATGGAAAGGAAGACTGATTACAGTATAATTTAGCCACATGAAATTAATACACGTCAAGAACAAGAGTAACTAACTACATCCTCTGTAGAAAAAAATATGAACGTTTAGATCACTAGAGTAGTGATCTAAACGTTCTTATATTTCTTTACAGAGGGAGTAGTTGTTATGGACAAGATGGCCAATTACAATATAATTTAACCCATGAACTGAACATGTCCGGAATAACAGCCAGTGCCAGGTAAACAAGAACAAGAGTAACAATGTTCTTTTGCTTAATCTATAGGTTTACCAGGCATTGGAAATCAAGCAAGGCAGGACTGTAAGCACCGTCAAATTGAGCGGCATGATTCAAGTAGATTCCAAAGTACAAAGGCAAATACTTCAGCCAGCAGAAGAGCCAATTCTTGGAGGAAGCACAGGCATGGCTTGAAGGTAAAGCTACTGCCCGTCTGCATCAGTGAATGACTCTGAGAAGAGAGGAACATAGGGCAGAAACTCTTGCGTATAGCCTTTCTCAATATTAAATATGCAGCCAACTTTCCCGCATATCTTATGATACAAAGGTACCATCTCCATATGAATACAGGAAAATGGTATCGCAATCCGGATGAATCCCTTCAACCTTATACTTTTGCCCAGTCATGCTCATAAGCTTTTTGAAGCTGGCAGTATGCTTCAAGATCAATTCTTTACTATCACAATCCTGGAGGAACCAGAGTTCTATCTCAGAGATTTGCTTGTTATCATCAAGGGAAGCTATAGCATAGTGTAAGCACCCCTGCGACCACCCAATCGTAGCAAATGCTCGGCGTGTATCATATCTTTGGCTGTACGGCACACTGATGGTCTTCCACACTTTCCCCTCCATGTCCACCCCCAGCAACACATAGTTACTGCTGTTGGCAAGGTTTCCCATCAGGTACATCATCCCGCGACCAAAGACCCATCTACTACAGAAGGACAGCCTAATTTTCTCATCCATCCCACTGTCCCTATGACTCCAGGCTCCCGTCCTCGACGAGTAGATGTTCACTCCTGTGATGCAGTTTTCCGGAAACCTGTCCTCGAAACGAAGAATGTGGAAATGGGATGAGACCGCCGGATCAAAAGCCAGACCTGCCCTATGACTACATCTGTCTGCCGGCACATGTGTTAGAGGGGGCAGCTCCACCCACCTCCTAGTCATGGGATTGCACACCACAAAAGGGAATTCCTCCTCTGTCGGCATATTGGTGTAGCGGTGGAAGAGAAGGAGGCCATTGCAGGCGTCCACCTGGACGATGCCATCATACTTGTTATGTTGCAGGTAAGGGAGGGAAGGGTCGAACGGGGCTGCGCCATCACCGGAGGCGCTGGCGAAGTGGTTGGCATGCCTTCCGTAGCTGATGGTCATGTAGAGGAAGCCTGCGAGGGCCTGGGGCAACTTCTTGCGATTGGCGGGGTCGGCGATGAGGTGTCGTCAGGACACGGAGACACACTTGAAGCGGTGGAGGGACTTGGCCGGGAGGCGGGAGAGGATCTCGAGGATGAGGTCGTCGGTGAGCAGGCCAGCCGCCTCCGCCGTCGGCCCTGGATGGTTTTCCAACCTTGACTTGGTGTCCTCTCGAACATGTCCTTCTCCGCCTCCATGGATCAGAAGGGGGAGACAGGGTTAGGTCGGGTCGGGTGGATCTGCAAATTAAACAGAGAGAGGAAATCATCAATCTGTGTGGGAAAAGTCGAACAGAGAGTAATCGGTGGTGATCTTACCTACGGTGGTATTTTGGATTAGGGCGGCGACGGCGGCCAGCGGCGCTTCGCTTCTGGGAGGACGATCGGTGGGGAACAACAAGACGGAAAGAACGAGGGCCAGCGGATCCCCTTTTTCCCTACTTATGAAAAGACCATTTCTGGTATAGTTGACTTGGCCGAGAAGTTTTCTCTTGTTGCACAATCTCGGTATATATAGTTGATTTTTGGCGATTCTCTTTTTTTTTACATACATATAAACTGAACATCCAATGCCCTATTTAAATTTCAGGCATCATCTTATATTTCATATTTGAACCATTTATTTTCACCATCTATTTTCATTTAGCGATGTGAGACGGCACTAAGCTTTTTCTCGACAACCAAATCATCCTCTCTGTAGCCTAGTTTTGGGATCGTATTAATATATAGGTGGGTTTGCTCCAGTGTTTCTGCTACCGTCCAGGAGGCAAGGTTTATTCATCAACTGTTCTTACAAGTTGTTTGGTTATTAGCCAGCAATGTGTGGTAGTAATCTGCAGTGCTGCTAAGTGTAGAGTAATGACTAGGACAAGCCTCAATTGTGTAAATTGTAGATCAATCTGGTTTTAAAAGTAGCCGAGTCTTACATGTTGAAGGTTTCCCTTTCTCCCCGCAAAAAAATAAGAAGGTTTCCCTTTCATACTATGTTTGGTCTTCCGCTACTCTTTGTTGTGTTGTGTGATGCGGTGTCTCTTTGTATAAACTCGTTTGGCTCTGGTGGTTTGCTTTATATATAAAGCGGGGCGAAAGCCTTTTTTGATAGTTGTAGGTTTCCTAATAGACATTATCATGATCTTGTTTGTCCACCTCTGCTTACGTTAACTCTAAGGTGAGAAGACCTTTTGAAAAATATATTTAAATATTGCAGAGCCTCCTCTCACTAATAGAATTTCCGAGTTGGCTGAGTAACAGAAAAACTCGGCTAAAGCCGTTTCCCACTCGACAGAGACTTTGCCAAGTGTAGTTATCGGCTAAGAGTACTCGAACCCTTCAGGCAAAGCCCACTTTGTCGAGGGCCGCCATTCAGGGACTCGGCAAACCATTTGTCGAGCCCTAAGTGGGCCAACATGGGATAGTATTATGTGGGGTACGTGTTTATAATCAGTATGGAGCCATGGACAGATGGACTTATCTGCCATCCGCAGTTGCTGTTTCATATGGTTTTATCTATAGTAAAGATTATAGCTATTACAATTAGAGTCGTTTTAGTTGGAATAAGTATTGTCAATGACTTGGCCAACACTGACATTGCGTAATATAATTTTAGGTGCTCTTCTCATTTCAGAGTGTAGTGTCATGAAAGTCACATGAGAATTCATTCTTTTCGGTTGCAAATGGTTATAGCATTTGTCTTGCATATAAGTGCTACACAAAAAATGTCGACAAAGATGAGTTTTTCATAGCAGTTATTTAGCTGGATGAAAACGACACCACCACGCTGAAGACGAATGACAGGTGCGACTCGGGCGGCACCCGCGGCGTCCACCACGACCCTGCCGTCGGCTTCCGTCGACCTGGGAGGAAGGCAGATCGGCGGCAGGTTTTGGGTTCTCGCGGGGTCGGATGAAGAGGATGACGACGATGACGATCTCGCCGACGAGTCGCCGGAGGATTACTCGCCGACGCCGTCAGATTTGATTTGCGTGGCTTTCAACCCAGGGTATTCGGAGGAGGAGGTGGCTTCGATCGTAGGCGGGGTCGTGCCGTTGGACGATCCGGCACGGCAAGGTCTGGAGTCAGACGAGAGAGTGGAGGTGGTGCGCCGGATCATCCACCGGAGGACGGCGGCGGCGTCCACGGGTCGGCCATGGAAAGGCCCCCTACTGAAGGTATGCATCAAACCCATTACATTATCTGACTTTATCAATTTGGATTCATGGACTCGCGTAGTTGGTAAGAAGAAGAAGAGGAAGGGTAGGTTCAACGCGCCGGCACCGGCGCCGGTGATCACCGACGTGGCTGAGATCCGGGCGGCGAGGGCATCGCATTTAAATTTGATCCTGGGCCAAGATGGGCCGGTGTTTGAGCAGGCTGGCGCTGGGTATGTGGCCTAGCATGGGGAGGCACAGGATGGGCCGGATGTGGCTGCGGTTACTGGGTATGAGGCCCAGATAATCGGCGAGCCGGCTCCTGTTTCTCGTGTCGTCTGCGTCTCGTCGAGTCTACGTGATTCGACTCTGCCGCCGACTAGGGTTTCTCATTTTGCTGCTCTGCGCTTCCCTTCGTGTGGGATCGGTCGAGCCGCATGCATTCCTCCTCTCGCCATGGCAGGGGGGCGTGGTGCTGCCCTAACCGGTCCGAGGCCCTCGGGAACTGCCGCTGCTGCACTGGCCGGGCGAGGTGCGGCCCCGCCTGTGGGCCAGCGACCTTCGGTGCCTGCTGGTTCGGCTGGCCGGGGCGCTGTGATCCCACCTGGCCAGCGCCCTTCGGGGGCTGCGGGGATGGCGCCAGCTGGACGGGGCGGGACTGCTCCGTCGGGGCCGCGACCAGCAGCACCTGTCGGGACGGCTCCGGCTAGTCGGGGAGATGGAGCGGTTGGGCCGAGGCCGCCGACACCTGGCTCTGCGGTCGTTGTGCAGCGCAAGCAGCCACCGGCGCAAGGGCAACAGCCAAGGGCGCCGCCTCCTCATGTGGCTGCCAGGCCACCTCAGTTGCGTGCCGAGCCGGTGTCGACTGCTCCGCCGCAACAAAGGGGAGGTGGTGGCGCGGGACACAACCGTGCTGCTCATGCGGCACCCCGGGGTCAGTGGGGCGATGATGGCATCGACGTGTATGGCGAGGGTCAGCATCGTGGCTCGTCCTTGTCCGACGGTGGGAGAGGCTATGCCTGGCAAGGTGATGGAACGACCGAAAGCCGTTTTATGGACCTCCAGGTGGCTTCGTCGAGGGCGCCTCTGGCCCGGGTCGCCGGCAGAGAGGTGGTTTCCGTGGATATCATGGTGGTCGCAGTGGGAGAAACCGTTTCCGACAACCTCCTCCATTGACGGTCGTCGTGGAGCCCACGGCATCCTCAGAGGTGAATGCTGCTGGAGAGACTTCTGATTTGACCGATCAGGCTATGGAGGTGGTGACGGCGCTGGCCTCTGCTGAGATTCCGGTGTCTGAGCCAGTGGTGGCGGCTGCGTCTCGTGTTGTTGACCAGTCAGACACTACTAGGGAAAAGCCTAGCAGCAGCGCAGGTTTTAGGCCTATTAATAGCGCGGGACGATGCGCTACTAATAAGGCGCTACAGCTAACATGTAGCAGTAGCGCCTGTTGTCCCACGCTACTGCTATACATGGATAGCTGTAGCGCGCTTCACTGAAGAGCGCTGCTGATATTATCAGCAACACTTTTTACAGGGAAGCGCTACTGGTAAGGTGGCGCTACTGCTAACTATTCCCCATCACTACTACTAGTTTTATTATTTTTTTCCTGCATATCTGTGTTGTATTTGAATAGGCTTTATACAATAATGTTTAGCATATCATACACATACAAATGTAATCATAGCATATACATACAACTAGTCTCATCAAATCATGTCATCATCATAATCATCATCCAACACAAAGTGTTCTCTCGTCATCATCTCGAAAATAGCGATACAAGTCTCGATTACTTGCAAATACATCGTCATCCATCTAAACAATGATATACGCGAGAAGAGCTATCACTTTGAGTGAGAGCGGAACTATGCAGTATATGAGTTCGTATCCCTCTCTCGCATTAGCGTGAACCTAAACTAACTACTGCATGGCGCTCGGAAATCAGAAACCGGTACACCTGGGCCTGACACTCCGGCCACTCGTCGTATATATACTCCTGGCGTAGCACTTCTTCGCCATCGATCATCTATATATGCACCTGCATCGTCACATGAGTCGATGATATGCAACATATATAGTTGAGCAACAGAAAGAGACAGACTTGGCAAAAATAGAAACAACATATCATAAGCACAAATAACAAAGTTCATCGTACCCAAAATTCCCTAACTAGAGTGATCTTCGCTAGTCGAGGAGGCGGACTGTTTAATTACATCACAAATAAAGTTTCGCCGTGCATAACTCAAAGTTTGTCATATAGAAAGTATTGACTAAACGGACACATTGTCATATATCGACAATCACTCCAACATGTCGTGCCATCCATCGATGTCAGGGAGATAGTCCCCGAGCTTAGTGAAAGGCTTCATGTCGAGACACTGAGAGGCTACCCATGTTCGGACGTCTTCTCGCGACATTTGTCCTTCTTCGTAGAACATCCCTGTTTTTCCGACGACCTCCTTCATGATGATTTGGGCAAGTTCGCACTGGATGTGATAGAACTCAGCCCGAAGTCGATGATCCTCGATATCTCCTACGTTTTTTGCCCATTCCAGAATATGGGCATCGCCGGATCTAGGTGACATGCAAAGGTTCTGGTGATCCCGTCTGTACTCCAGCATGTGGTGTAGGACATAGAATCCATCATTAAAAGAATCACTCGGTTGGTGGATGCAACAGAAGTCGGTCTTATGGCCGAAGGTGAGCCTGCCGCCCCTTCTCTTCTTGTCCTTGACCTCTCCACCCCGTGCTTGGTAGTAAAACATAGCACTGTCGAGAACATCCTTGATGTGGGTGTAATCCTTTTTGTGAATGTTCTTCGACAAGTCCAAGTAAAGAGCGTGGGAGTATCAGGGGTAGAGGATGATGAGGACGGCGCGCCCGCCGCTACGCAAAATAAGTACACCTCAAATTAATTAGCCTCCACCATGCAAATGAATGATTAAAATCGAATGAAGGATATCCGCGCGGATGACTTACACGGGATGATATAATTGCCTCCTTGTCCTTATTGGCGAGCATGAAACTGACGATGTATTCCCTCGCGTATTCACGGTGCTTTGCGCAGACTCCCAAGAAGCCCTCGTGCATGTAGTACGGGTCAGCGACACAGATATGAGGTATCTGCTCAACCTCGATGATGTAGTTCATGTGCAAGGCATAAAGGCGGACAAATGTAAAATCCAGCTTCTTCACGAGAAACATGTCGAATATGTAATCGAATCGAAGGAAGAACTTATCCGCGGGGAAGCAGTCGACGTACGACAATTGCCGCGGAACATTAAAAACGTAGAGTGGGTATCCTGGATCTTTCGAGGCGATGAGGCCTTTCTCTATCCGCAGCACATTGTCATGAAGTCTCCTTAGATCCCCGAATCTGGCCCCTAGCGCTCTTGCGGGTAGGATTGGTTGACCGGGAATATGCCATTTATCCGCATTAGCGATATCTATACGGTCCTGAAGTCGAGGCTGCTGAGGCGGCTGGATCATAGAATCAGCTTTTTTTTGCCTTTCCTCGCTCTCTTCCTAGACTTCTTTACTACCGGAAGGTCGTCCATAATACGTTCAGCCTCCGTAGACGGCAATTCAGGCACCGACTCATGACGCTCAAACCCTGAGTAGGCGCCAGTATAGACATACTGTTGAGTGCCATTGTCATCCTCATCCTCATCCATGGCGATGTCATCAGCGACTAATGGAGCCTCTTCCTTACCCCATCCGCTATCACTCAACCCGACACTCGACGCTAATTGGGTAGGTGGGGTGTTGATGTTCATACCTTGCTGAGGCTGCGTGCTTGTGGGTGTGCTCCCGGCCGTCTCCAGACGAAGCAGACTCTTTGGCCACAACAGGACCAACCCATTGCAACAATCACCAAGCCGCCGCCTGGTCTCGTCGCCATCCCCCACTAGTATCCGAGGAGGAAAATTCTCGTGGCCCGGTGTGACACTGGCCACGGAAAAGTTGAAGACGTTCGGGGAGATCGGCCGGCTGTGGAACAATGGTTCCTTCGGCTCCATTATCGTCGCCTTCCCCACATCCACCTTTTGGTCGCCGATGGTGTACAATATGGTGCACGGGGTTTCATCGGCCTGCAAATAAAAGTCTGCGACGTGAGACATCTGAAAGGCAACGAAAACGGGAGATAATACATTTATTGAAGGGGGCCGGTGTGACAGATACCGTGAGAGCGTCGAGCTCAGCCAAAGACGAAGCACCGTCGAGCACGTCCGGTGCCGGAGCCGGTGCCGGAGCAGGTGCGGGAGCCGGAGCGGGAGCCGGCGCGAGCGCTGGTGCGGGAGCCGGTGCGGGAGCAGGTGCTGGTGCAACGCTAGTCAAGCCGCTCCCCAAGAAGTCAGCAAGGGGAAAGTTCGCTGCATTTTTTTCTGGATTTTGCCTTGTCCAATTGAAAACGGCCGGAACCAAGGAAATAGACATATCTACAACCACCTGTTTTGCGGGAGCTACCGCTATTGCGACTGTCTGAGATGATTTCTTCTCAACCGCAATCTCAACCTTCTTGTCGATGTTTTCTTGGATTAACCTTCGTCTTTCCTTTCTCTCCTCCGTGGTCTCATGGTAGTACTTCTTCCACGTGGCGCCGTATCCGACACCATGCACGCGTCCATATGATGGTCGAGTCTCCATCGGGAGTTATTTCAATATGTTCAACGCCCGGTTGAATGGAGTGTCCCACTTGGGCCTCGGCAATGCCTCAGACGGCGAGTCGCTTTCGGACGCAATCCTGTGCTGCCCTCTCTGCGAAAGGCACAAGGATTGTTTACAAATATGACTAACGTGTGCAGTTGAATTGATCAAAAACTAAAATTACCAGCAGTCTAATGAACTTCGTCGTGATCGTGTTGGTCTCGTAAACCTTCTTCACTGGGTCCCAACGGTGACGGGCCCTGAAGGCCTCGCAAGCCGCCATAACCACGGCTTCTGAGGTGGTGGCTCCCAATGTTCCTCTCTTGAAGCCCCTTCATGTACTTAGACTTTTTTTTGGCAGCTTCGGCCTCGCAAGCCGCCTTGAATATTTGAAACTGCTCTTCCGTGATTGTCGGATTATCCTTTACAATCTCGGAGTAGGGTTCCTTCTTGTCGATGATCCTTACTTTCACCCTTGTTTTCCAGGCGGCCAATGCGTCGCTAAACTTGGTCATGGCGTGTTTGTTTATCTTCTTCATTGTCGGGTCCTTATCTGGATCTTTATAATCCTTTTCATTCCATCCCGGGAACAAGAATATCTGGTGAAACTTCTTTAGGAGGGAGGGCCTCATATTATCTATCTTCTGTAGTTTCTCATCGTTGATGGTGGCGGTTGTCCGTACGATGCAATCTAGTAGTCCTGAGTTTGTTAGGAAGTCGTTGCCTCTTTGCTTTCGGTTCTACACCGGCTCCGCTCCCTGAGGCAGCGCCGGTCTCGATGCCGGTCTGAGTCTCAGCGCCGGTCTCAGTCTCAGCACCGGTCTGCTTGTCGGTCTCAGTCCCCGATGCCACCGGTGGGCCCAGCAACAACATCGGTTGATCGTCGGCAAGGCTCAAAAATTCTTCTGCCGCCCGGTAGACGTCGTCGCAATCACTAGAACCCTGTCCTTCATCGTTGCTAGCCATGTTTCCTACGATTAAATCTAGTCAATTAATTCTAGACCTAATAAAATGAATAATGACATAAAAAAGGCCTATTGTTTTGCAGGAACGTTGACTCCTTCCCGGTGCGGCAAATCCCGGGCACTCGATATGTCCTAGTTTGTAGCACAAGTCATGCCGAAATTCACAGAAAATTTCGGCATGACCTTTGCTAAAAAGTGGACAAATCGAGAACCTGAAATCCACGCGCGCTCCTCCTCCGCCGCCCGCCTCGCCACGCCACGCCTCGTCACGACGCGCCGCGCCGCCGGTTGCGGGAATGAGCCGAGCCGATGTCTAAATTTTTGCCACGCATGACGGGTATACAAAAGGTCACACGGAAGCTGAAAAGTTTTTGCGATAGTGGAGTTTGAATGTGAACGGTGCAGCCCTTCGGCTGCTGGCTGTTCGCTTCATCTTCGTCTCTTCGTTTCACCTTCCATCGCTACCCTCTCGTCTCCTTCTCTGGCGCCTATAAAAGGGAGGTCGCTCCTCTCAGAGAGATGCACCAGAACACATTCTTCCTCTCGCCACCGGTTCCTGAACACTGCGTTGCTGCTACGATCTTCCTCATCCCAGCTTGCGGCTTGCACCGCAGGTCGGGACAGTAGGCCTCCGAGACCGCACCTCTTTGAGTCCTATACGGGAGAAGGGTGATAAGGTTTTTGGGGAGCGCTCGGCGCGACTACTGACTTCTTCTTCACGGACGCCCCGGACTCCGACGACTACTTCCCCAACGACGACTACTTCCCCGACGTCGACAACCTCCTCGACGACGTGGCTACCGAGGACACCGACCCCAAGTCCAGTGCTACTGTTGCTGCTGCTGTCCCGTACGTGTTCTGGTTTTTCCTGTTAGAGGTCCTGCCACAGTTCCTTGTTCTAGTATTTGCCCTGGACATGTTAGGCTCTATTTCATATATGCAACTCGATCTACTGTCTACTCTTGAGATGTTTGGTTCTAGTTCATATTTGCATGTGTTATTTTACCTTCTCTCTGTCAGATCGCATGACTTGTTCTATCTCTGCTACTTTAGTCATGCTTTTTCTAGCATTTCTGTTAATAAAATCATATGGTAAATTGCTAATATTTCCAACACCTTTATCCTATTAAGGTTGTATTGTTCCCCCTTTTATTTTGGTAGAATCGATTGTGTTAATAGCATGGATAGGATAGTTTTTCATTATAAAGAATGCATTCACCCAAATTAATTCAAAGGCGATTTTTTTTCCTAAAAATAAAAATTACATTGCTTATATTTATGATATATGTTGTGAAAACATGCATCGCTTGCATGTGTGCTGTTGCTTGTTACACAAAACCATGTCTTGCCGTATGCCCAGGAATGTGTATGCCTTGTACATACTAGCTAAACTCAATAAATAAAATACTACTATGGTTAGAATAAATTCTAGTACTTTGCACCAGGGGCACTAGATTTCGCCCAGAGATATCTCAAAATAAACCATACCTAGCATTTTTACCCCCGTGGGGCCAGCATGTGTCCTCCTAACAGGCTACTGTTCCAAAAATGTTTTAGTTGGATTGTATTTTGAAATTTGGAATGCTGATTGCTTTTGCAGGATATTTGTATCGAACCAAGTTTGACTCTCACAGGAGATTTAAGTCATCGTTTGAAGGATAATATGGTCAAGATAGAAACTAATTGTTGCAGCACAAGGTATTATTGCATTAGCAAAGCCGTCGAGCAAGAGCAGAAATGTTGCTGCCAAAAATATACGCACACGCACCACTTCAGCACCAATAGGAAAGGTGACTGGTCGACATGAGGATCTTAAGGAGATAACATGTCCAGGGCACCACAATTATAGCATGAACAATAGACAATTTATTGTCTACTCTTGATCGCAGTCCAAGCTCAAGTGACAGTAAATGTTTCTCTGTAATTGGCATTCATGGCATGTCAGGAACTGGGAAGACAACCCTCGCACAACATGTTTGCAAGTACGAGAAAATTATGTTAGGGTAATCTTGAGTTTGTTAGGTTATGAGTCAAAGTCTTGTACGTAGTAGTTGTCTACGTAGTAGTTAATCTGAGTTCGTTTAGGAGTCTGGCCGTGTCCTAGTTTAGGCCAGCTAAGTCCTAATAGTAATCAGCTATTGGAGTCAAATTGGAGTTGGCGTGGTTTGTACGCCCGTGTAGGTTTAGGTCTTGTCAGGACGGTGGCTGCTACTTGCATATATATATGGACAGCCCCATGTAAGTTTTGTAACACCGGGAGTTAAAAAGAAGAGAAAATAAAAAGAAAGAAGGGGCACGACAAGGGCCCTTGGCTAAAAGTTTTTGAGCGCGCATGTTCATCGTGATTAGATGTGATCGATCCTGTGGGCGGATTTTCAACAATTTAGTGGTTATTTCGACCTTGTTATGTGGGTTCATGTTTCTCAGAACTATAGTGTGGGTGACATTTTCAATGAGATGCTTGAGGAAGCTTCAATGGAGAATAAATCATGCTCTGATTACAAGAGCCTTGATGTCCTGGAGAGTGAATTAGAGAATAAACTAGAGGGAAAATGATTCCTCTTGGTACTAGATGATATCTGGTGCGATAAGGATGACGATAAGCATAAACTAGCAAAGTTACTCTCTCCATTGAATCTTGGAAATAGAGGAAGCAAGATCCTTGCGACAAGTTGTTGGAAATATGCCCTAGAGGCAATAATAAAATAGTTATTATTATATTTCCTTGTTCATGATAATTGTCTATTGTTCATGCTATAATTGTATTAACCGGAAACCGTAATACATGTGTGAATGCATAGACTACAACATGTCCCTAGTGAGCCTCTAGTTGACTAGCTCGTTGATCAATAGATGGTTGTGGTTTCTTGACCATGGACATTGGATGTCGTTGATAACATGATCACATCATTAGGAGAATGATGTGATGGACAAGACCCAATCGTAAGCATAGCACAAGATCGTGTAGTTCGTTTGCTAGAGCTTTTCTAATGTCAAGTATCATTTCCTTAGACCATAAGATTGTGCAACTCCCGGATACCGTAGGAATGCTTTGGGTGTATCAAACGTTAGAACCTAACTGGGTGGCTATAAAGGTGCACTACAGGTATCTCCGAAAGTGTCTGTTGGGTTGGCACGAACCGAGACTGGGATTTGTCACACCATATGACGGAGAGGTATCTCTGGGCCCACTCGATAATGCATCATCATAATGAGCTCAATGTGACTAATGAGTTAGCCACGGGTTCATGTGTTATGGAATGAGTAAAGAGACTTGCCGATAACTAGATTGAACAAGATATGGGGATATCAACGATCGAATCTCGGGCAAGTAACATACCGATGGACAAAGGGAATTGTATATGGGATTGATTGAATCCCCGACATCGTGGTTCATCCGATGAGATCATCGTGGAACATGTGGGAGCCAATATGGGTATCCAGATCCCGCTATTGGTTATTGGCTGGAGAAGCATCTCGGTCATGTCTGCATGGTTCGTGAACCCGTAAGGTCTACACACTTATGATTCGGTGACGCTAGAGTTGTAATGGGAATTGTATGTGGTTACCGAAAGTTGTTCGGAGTCTAGGATAACATCCCAGACGTCACGAAGAGTTCCGAAATGGTCCAGAAGTAAAGATTTATATATGGGAAGTCCTATTTTGGCCACCGGAAAATGTTCGGGATTTTTTGGTATTGTGCCGGGAAGGTTCTAGAAGGTTCTGGAGTGGGGCCCACCTGCATGGGGGGACCCACATGAACGTAAGTAGTGGGGGCAAGGCCCCACATGCCTGGCCAAGGCGCACCAAGATCCCCCCTTAGAAGGAATAAGATCATATCCCCAAGGGTTGAGATCAAGATACCTAAAAAGGGGGATAACAATCGGTGGGGAAGGGAAAGGATGGGATTTCTTTCCTCCCACCTTTGCCAACGCCCCAATGGAACTGGAGGGTAAGAAACCAGCCCCCTCCACCCCTATATATAGTGGGGAGGCTCATGGGAACTGCACCCCTTGCCCCTGGCGCAACCCTCCCCCTCCAACTCCTCCTCCTCCTCCGTTGAGTGCAGCGAAGCTCTGCCGGAGAACCACGAGCTCCACCATCACACCATCGTGCTGCCGGAGTTCTCCCTCAACTTCTCCTCTCCCCTTGCTGGATCAAGAAAGAGAGATGTTGTAACACTCCAAAAAATTTATTTGGTTTTTACTAAATTCTTTATTTGATTTAAAGGGGGTTATTTGACTTTTTGCTAAAAGAGGGGCTCTCCTTCTCAAAAAATTTCTTTTATCACAAATATTTTTTAGGAGTTCTTCTCAATATTGATTTTTGGTCTTGAGGGTTCTTCAACATGTGTTGGGTCAACACAAATAATCTTGGGTTGTTTTAATATTTCTTTTATTAAAAAGAGTCCCTATAGATTATGGGTTTATTCCTCCCCACTCAAAAAAAATTTCTCTTGCCGTGACCTATGTTGAAAACCTTCTTCCAAACCCACCTCCCTACCTTGGGTCAAGTCAAACATCCAAGTCCAGCAAGTTTCAATCTCCTTTAGATTTTATTTCTATTTATTTTATCCTCAAATCCTTTTCTGCCTTTTATTTTGGACTCTTGGGATTTTCAAAGGAAGTACCAGATCCTTTGAGCTTTTCATCCCAAGCAAATTACCCTAGCTACTCCTTGGTACCCTCAACCTAGATCCATCAAGAACTGCTGGTCCACAGTTCAAATTTTTCAAATTGTGCTTGCTGCAAGTTTGGACCAGATTTGCCATTTTTGGTGAAATTCATTTCTTTTCTTTTCCTAAAAATCTGAGATAAACCATGCAGCCTCTAGATGCATCAAGAGATCACCTCACCAAGGAACAGCTCAAGGAAAATTTTCCATGTGCCTAAATCATTTCGTCGAACAGCTGGTGTGCACTGTTTCTATCAAATTCAAAAAAGTTTAGTGTTCAGTTTTCAGTCAACGGTGTCGTTTTCTTTAGAACCGCGGCGTCAATCTCGCCAGTGCACGCGTTGGCGCCTTGCTCACTGCTCCCCCTTCTTATCCATCGCGCCGCACGCTCGTCTGGATGGATGCGAGCATGGTGAGCTGGCAGAAGTGCATCGCCCCCGTGAGCGGCGGCAGCAGCGTTCGCAGCGGCCACCAGACAGGCTCAGCGTAGTACGGCGCCGTCCAGCACCGCCCACACCACCAGGAGCTGTCGTGTGGCCGTCCCCTTCCCCGTTCGTGTTGTAGAACCGTCACCGTGGCCTGAGAGTTGCAGAGCGCGCTCTCTGCCGCCGACGTGCCCGTGAGGCCATTCCGTTGAAGGCCTAGAGTATCGCCCAAGTCGTACCAAGATTAGCCTCTGGATGGAACCAGTAGACCAATCCGCGGCTACCCAGTCACCTAAACCCCCAGCCCGACCATTGCCTCACTGTAATTGCTCGCCGGAGATACCCCGTTCTCGGCGACCGCCTCGGACCGGCTATAAAAGGAGGCCTCGAGCGCATTCCCGACCCAGCACTACCCCTCCACCTCGCTAGAACTGCGCCCAGCCACTAGGAGGACCTCGAGGAGGCCTTCTTCTCCGACTCCGGCCGCCCCGATCCGCCTCGGGCTCCGGCAAGATCCTCTCTGGTGAGAGCACCCCCGCCTCCCAAACGGCGTCAGTACACTCCTAGTGCACCCACTTGTCTAACCCGAGTCCCAATTTGACGTTTGCAGCTCTCCTCGGCGAGATCCATCACCGCCCGAACCACCGTCCGCTGGAGTAAAGGCCGCCGTCAACGTGGTGCTCGCCGACGACCAACTCCACCACCCACAGACGCGGGAGAGCTTTGTGAGTTCGTAGGTACCCTCAACTCCCCCTGCCTCGCCGTGGATCAACGCCGGCGACCACCGCAAGCCTCGTGCGCCGGCGGGACTCTGTTTTGGTTTTTAAACCTAACGGGTGGGACCCCCTCGTCAGCTTTTTCTCTTTCTCGAAACGTTTTTTGAAAGCGCCTTCGGGCAAAATACGTTTTCTAAATGAAACGTTTTCTGTCTTTTTTTTGAACTAGCCCCTGGAAAGTTTCTGTTTCATCACAGATTAGTCCCTGGAGTAAAACCCTTATAACTTTTAAACAAAAGATGATTTTGAGTTGAATCTTTTTCTGTCCCCTTTATTTTTCTATCTAGTTTTTTATAAATTTATTTGAGAAATATTTGGAGCAACTTTTATGCCACACACGGTATTTACGTTAGTATCCGATTTTTTTTATAACATAGATACCGAAGGAGGTGACGGAGCCGCGAACTTCACCGGGCTAGACTCCGACTACTCCGAACCAGACAAGCATGTTTGAACCTTTGATATGATGAGTGTCTTGCATGTTTGCTTGAGTAGTGTTCTCATGGCATGTTTATAAAAGCATGAGTGAATGTTATATTGCATGCAAGGTAAGCTACAAGTGAGCTTCGAATTTTGATGTGTTCATATGATGGTGAGATAACCTGATCATGTGGTGTGATGATAGGTTGCAAGCTGGTATTGTTGAAGCATGCCAGTCTTATGTCAACCGTTTAACTCCAGTAATAACGTGGATCAAGTCATGTTCCCGTTCGTCCTTTCTTTTGTGCTGCCACATGTCTTCTACAAGGAATGCGGTCTAGTCAGTTGCAAACCTCTTTCCTTGTAAACACCAAATAGAGGGGCCATGATGAGGGTTCCATGGCCCTGGATTAAAGCCCATCATCCGGTCAGGAGGCATGGATGTTTCCAGTTGGGACTGAGTGGGGGGCACCCCTTAGAGCACGCGATATAAATTTGATCCCAGGCTACTCGAGGTTGTGGCCTCCCCGTCTTAAAGTTTTTCTTGAACGTTGCCTAGGGTGATTCCTGTCAGCGGAATGTGGAATGAGTGTGTACCGGTTAGATGTGTTTCTTCTAAAATACCGTAAACAGAACTAGTCCTTTGTGACTACGGAAATCCGTTGACTATGGGTAAAGAGTACAAACTCTGCAGAGTCAAAACCATTCGAGTAACCGTGTCCATGGTCAAGGACTGTGACCAACATATCAATGTCAGTGTCAGTGTCAGTCTCAATGTCCGTCTCATCGTCAGTCTCAGTGTCAGTTTCAATGAAAATCTCCAGTGAATAAACATGAGTGGTAAACCCGGCTGAATGTTATTCCTGTGGATGGACTAACCCGTTTATTAGTTTGTACTGAGCCTTGGGATGATTTAAATTCATGAGCTACTTGAATTCGAATGGTGAAATATAAGCCCTTTATGTGATGTCGCTCAGGCGTCCGACTCTGACATTCTTGTTATTTACTTTCGATATAAGCCCTTTATGTGATGTCGCTCAGACGTCCTACTGTGGCATCCATGTTATTTACTTTCTTTATAAGCCCTTTTCGAGATGTCGCTTAGACGTCCGACTATGGCACGCACTGTCATTTACATTTCAATATAAGCCCTTTAAGTGGTGTCACTCTGACGCCCGACTGCGGCATGTTAATTTATTTTTACCTTACGAGGCGTCGCTTCAGACACCCGATCGGTCTTCAGTTATTTTATTGAGATTTCAGGAGGACTACCGCCTGACTTCCTTCTATTTAACATGCAATGCAAATTTATTATCTGAGTGTGCATTACTAATCTGCTCATGTGCATCATGTTTGCATTTTTTATATCTTATATCCAAACTGTCTTGCGAGTACATTCAAAGTACTCACCTGGCTTGTTGATTTGGTCAGATATTGATGAAGGCGACCTTATGGATGAACAGTACGATAGCGAGTCCGACGCCTAGAGGAGTCCCAGTCAGTCCCGTGCGATCCTGGAATTGGTCACTTGTATCATATACGCTTCCGCTACCCAAATAAAATCATCAAGCCCCACTCCGGCGCTCGATGAGCTGTAAGATTTAGGAGTCATGTCACCCACGTCACTGTGACATATCCACCACCACTTTTATTACAAGTCAGAAGTTATGCCGCCATACTCCTTGTGCCATATCCGCCTTTATGCATAATATCGGCGTGCTTGTAATAAATTGTTGAGCAGCCTCAGCTCAACCTTTTATAATAATTTAGTACTGCTGGATTTCTGTATCAAGGATTTGTCTACTAGTAAGGAAGATTTTCCTATACTGGTCTGATAAAATGGTCAATTTTTCAATAAATATTTTATTGGAAAACCGATCCTGACAACCTTGGTATCAGAGCCAGGCTGACTGTAGGAAGTCACTAGGTGCGATCGTTAATCGGTTATTAGCATTATAAGTGCTTTTATTTATCATTTTGCAAATGTAGCAATTTTCTGCTAGTCATCATAAATTTATGATTTGACTATTCGGAATTTTTGTCTACTTTTGTAGATGGCTGGCAGCGACTGTGAGTCACAGGTGTTCGCCAATGTACCTGAGGGGTTTATCAAGCTTCTCGTCTCCATCACCAAAGTCGCAATCGGGCCATCGGCTCGTCCGGAGTTCACACTCTACCAGCACAAGATCAGCGACAACGTGTCCATGCACCAGGCCGCGGTGCAATTCAAGGGAGTACGTTCTGAGTCACGCCGCTTCCGAAGGGCCATGCCTACGGAGAGTCATGCCATGCAGATGGCTGCTCGTGAGGCGTTAGCTCGTCTCTGGGATGCTCTTCCTTTTATGAAGGCTCGTCGCTGCCGCTACCTCCCATGCCACATGCCATACACATGTCACTATGCGTTCGCTTGCGCTAGGGGGAAGAGAGATGAGGCTATTGAGATGTTGGTTGAATATCTCAAAGCTCTTGAGGCAGCTTTTGATAGCCTCGTGGACGACTTTGTGGCTACTCGTATGGACTTCGTGCTGGGCTGTTCCGCCAACAGGAGGGAGCTCCTCCATGCAGCACCATCACTGACTTACGTCTCGTCCTCAGCATCCTATGCACCTGCAATCTTTGCCAACGCCCGCCGCCTGCCTACCCTGAAGAGTTTGACCAAGTCATTGCTCCTACTCCACTCAGGGCTGCACCACCTACCGCGCTCGCACCAGCTCCTCAACCTGGTACTTCACGCCTGGAGCCTATTAGTGAGGAGGAGGTTGAGTCTCCAGCATCACTGGGTCTTACCCTTGCCAGGCCGAGGGAAGTTCTTACCATCTCCGACTGAGTGCGCCTAGCAGCCGTACGATGTACCAACTTGTATGATATGTTTATATGTATATAGGTTTGGTGAGAAGTAGTTTGTGTGCGCATCATGTAGGAACTCGGAGAAGTGCACTAGCCTAAATAACATGTCGGGAATGTGTACGCACATCCTGAGTGATGTATTGTATAATTACTGCTTGCATGTAAGATATGTACTAAGCGGTCCTTCTCCATGCGCAATCAAGTATTTTCTTGAAAAATCTTGGAGTTTCGCCTTTGCAATATTATTTAATTTTGCCACTCGGTTTTTCTCTTAAGTTCTACAAAAATACCCCAGAGTGGAAAATGCCTCGTCCCTGGACTCGTTCCATGCCAAGTCCGCCGGAAGAAAATTATGGTACCCAGACAAGTAACAATTTCACACAGGGGCAGTCAAGTCAGCAAGGCAGTGAAGCAGCATTTTCTCAAGTATGCCGCCTTTATGAGGAAAGCCAGCAGCAGCATCAAGAAATGATGAACCATGTTATCAATATGGGAAATCACCGAGGACCATATCAGCAGCATTCCAAATTGTCTGAACTACAAAAGACACGTCCCCCAACGTTCTCTCACACTAATAGACCTCTTGAGGCCGATGATTGGCTTCGAGATATTGAAAGGAAGTTAATTATTGCACAATGTTTGGACCGTGAGAAGGTACTTTATGCACCTCACTACCTCACTGGAGCAGCTGCATCATGGTGGGAAAATTTCCTACACATGCACCTCAATGAAAATAACATCACCTGCGAAGAATTCCCAGAAGCATTATGAAGATCAAGAAAAGGGAGTTTGATGACCTCAAACAGAGAAGCATGACAGTGACTGAGTACAATAGTCAGTTTACTCAATTATCTCGTTATGCCAACGAAGAGCACATGACTGAAAATAAAAAGATGGAAAAATTTCTGGACGGTCTAGCACCAGCACTTAAATGCCAGCTGGTCGTACACACCTTTCCGGATTTCAAAACACTCGTGGAAAAAGCCATTACATTGGAAAATGAGCGCCGCAGCTTGCAGGATTTTCGCAAGCGCAAAAGAGACAAGACTACTCATGCTCGCAACAACCGGAACAAGACTGATTTTCAGAAAAGTGGAGCAAACAAATCCACGACCAATGTTCCACGCCCAAACAAAAAAATTCATGCAAGACATATCGCCCAGGTGTTACTTGCTACGCTTGTGGAGAGGAAGGACACTATGCCAAACAGTGCCCAAAGCCAAGAAACTCGGCCGCAAAGCCAAACAACAGTGGCAATAATTCAACACCCAAGCGAAACAACTTCAACCCCAATAACAATCACAAGAAGGGTCACTTGAACCATGTGACCAAGGAGGAAGCACAGAATGCCCCGGATATCGTACTCGGTACGTTCCCTGTCAACACAATACCTGCCACGGTTTTGTTTGATTCTGGAGCTTCTCACTCGTTCATTTCAAAGAAATTTGCTTTGCAACATGATTTTTCGATGCTTCCCTTGGAAAAATCCATGATCATCAAGTCCCCCGGGATTAAGCAAATCACTCGGAGTTACTGCCAAGGTGTGGTTATTGAGTTTGAGGGACTAAAGTTCTAGGCAAACCTCATTGTATTGGAAAATAAGGGACTGGATGTTATCCTAGGAATGGACTGGTTAACCACCAACAAGGGATTTATCGAATGCTTCAATCCGACTGTAATTCTTACCCATCATCACGGGAAGACGATAAAAATTGCAGCTCAAGAAAGACCAATGTCACGGCAACCAAGGTTGAACATGGTGGACGTTTCAGAGTTAAGAAAAGTTCTAGTGGTGTGTGAGTTCCCTGACGTATTCCCCGAAGAACTACCAGGCATGCCACCAGACCGGGAAATAGAGTTCATCATTGAACTAGCACCTGGAACCACCCCCATTTACAAGAAGACCTATAGAATGGCACTCTCCGAGTTGGTAGAATTAAAGAAGCAAATAAAAGAATTACTGGACAAAGGATTTATACGAGCCAGCTCCTCACCTTGAGGTTCACCAGTATTATTTCCCAAGAAAAAGGATGGGACACTGAGATTATGTATTGACTACCAAGTACTCAACATGGTCACCATCAAAAACAAATATCCGATGCCACGGATAAATGATTTATTTGACCAGCTCACGCAAGTCAAGGTTTTCTCAAAAATTGATTTAAGGTCGGGGTATCATCAATTAAAAATACGGACAGAAGATATCCCCAAGATAGCATTCACCTCCAGATACGGACTATATGAATTTACAGTAATGCCGTATGGACTGACAAACACCCCCGCATATTTTGTCCACCTCATGAACAAACTGTTTATGAAATTTATGGACAAATTTGTTGTGGTGTTCATTGATGATATTCTGATATACTCCAAGACACCAGAAGAGCATGTTGAACATCTCAGGATTGTACTGGGAGAATTAAGGAAACATCAATTATACGTCAAATTCAGCAAATGTGAATTTTGGTTAAGACAGGTTAGTTTTCTAGGCCACGTATTGACCCAAGAAGGTGTTGCCATGGACCCAGAAAAAGTCAAGGCCGTACTTGGCTGGAAACCACCAGCCAACGTAACAGATGTACGAGGTTTCCTAGGAATGGCTGGATATTACCGAAGGTTTATTGAGGGGTTCTGCACCATAGCAAAACCAATGACACAGTTACTCAAGAAGGATAAGAAATTCGTATGGACTGAAGCTTGCGAGAAAAGTTTCCAAGAACTCAAAAGGAAATTAACAACAACACCAGTATTGGTTGTGCCAGACATACACAAGAGTTTTGAAGTGTATTGTGACGCATCCCGGAAGGGCCTCGGATGCGTATTAATGCAAGAAGGCAAAGTAGTCACATACGCTTCCAGGCAACTACGAAAGCATGAAGAAAATTATCCTACTCATGACTTGGAGTTGGCAGCAGTCATTCATGCACTCAAAGAGTGGAGGCACTTTTTGCTGGGAAATCGTTGTGAAATATATACGGACCATAAAAGCCTCAAATATATTTTCACACAACCAGAACTCAATTCACGACAACGGCGCTGGTTGGAATTAGTCAAAGATTATGATGTTGGCATTCACTACCATCCAGGAAAGGCGAATGTAGTGGCGGATGCTCTTAGTGGAAACCCTAGCTCGGGCAACGACAGCCCATAGAATTTGAGACCTGAATTTCAGCAGGAGTTCGCCAAACTCAACTTAGTGATGGTCACTGAAGGCAACGTGTCAAATTTGGAAATATAGCCCACCCTAATGGAACAGATTAAGGAGGCTCAGCATGGACACCCCATCATCGAAGGCATAAAAAGAAAAGTGAGTCTGGGCAAGGCCTCAGAATTCGTCATAAACGATAAGGGAATATTATGGTACGGAGACAGACCTTGCGTACCAAATATAGAGGACCTCAAACGGCAAATTCTAGCCGAAGGCCACACCACTCCATATTCAATCCACCCTGGAGGAACCAAAATGTACAAGGACATTCAGGAAAAAATTTGGTGGCACGGTATGAAGAGGGATATAGCCACATTCATTGCATGTTGTGATTCATGTCAGCGCATTAAAGCCGAGCACCAAAAACCGGCAGGACTATTACAGCCAAACAGGATACCTAAGTGGAAATGGGACGAAATTGGAATGGATTTTATTGTCGGACTACCTCGGTCACGACACGGAAATGATGCCATATGGGTCATCACAGACAGATTAACTAAGGTGGCACATT
Organism: Triticum dicoccoides; assembly: GCF_002162155.2. NCBI lineage: Eukaryota > Viridiplantae > Streptophyta > Magnoliopsida > Poales > Poaceae > Triticum > Triticum dicoccoides. The sequence continues at coordinate 735,667,273 of NC_041386.1, read as the reverse complement.
TCATCCCAGTAAAGACAACCCACACCACTCAGAAGCTTGCCAAGCTTTATCTCTCTCGTATAGTTTGTCTGCATGGGATTCCAAAGACTATAATATCCGACAGAGGCACTCAATTGGTCTCTACATTTTGGGATCATTTACAACAAGCTCTAGGAACTCAACTAGTTTTCAGTACCGCATACCACCCCTAGACAGGAGGACAAACCGAACGTGTGAAACAAATTCTAGATGACATGCTAAGAGCATGTGTTCTCACCTATGGAACCACTTGGGAAGAAAGCTTGACGTATGCCGAGTTCGCATACAACAACAGTTACCAAGCCAGTCTGCAAATGGCACCTTTTGAAGCCTTGTATGGGCAAAGATGTCGTACCCCATTAACTTGGTCAGAAACAGGAGACAGTCGTATCTTCGGCCCCGACATACTCAAGGAAGCTGAGGAGAAAGTTAGACTAATCAGGGATCGACTCAAGACAGCCCAGAGCCGACAAAAGAGTTATTACGATCAAAAACATCGTGAAGTCAGCTTTGAACCAGGTGAATACGTGTATCTGCGAGTACCTCCTATGATGGACCTGCAACGATTCAAAGTTAAAGGAAAGCTAGCACCACGGTTTATTGGACCCTTCTGTGTGACTGCACGATGAGGCACAGTAACCTACCAGCTAGACCTACCCAAAGAACTGTCAGACGTCCACGACGTGTTCCACATCTCACAGTTGAGGAAATGTGTAAGCAACCCAGAGAAGCATGTGTCTCATGAGAGCATTGACGTGCAACCAGACCTCACCTACAGGGAACGTCCAATAAAAATATTGGAGGAGTCTGAAAGGAGGACCCGTCAGAAAACAATTAAGTTTTTCAAAGTTCAGTGGAGCAATCACACCGAGGATGAAGCAACATGGGAAAGAGAGGATTTTCTTCGGACAGAATACCCACACCTATTTGAGGATCAGCTGAAATCTCGGGGACGAGATTTTTCCTAAGGGGGTAGGTGTTGTAACACTCCAAAACAATTATTTAGTTTTTACTAAATTCTTTATTTGATTTAAAGGGGGTTATTTGAATTTTTGCTAAACGAGGGGCTCTCCTTCTCAAAAAATTTCTTTCATGACAAATATTTCTTTTAGGAGTTCTTCTCAATACTGATTTTTGGTCTTGAGGGTTCTTCAACATGTGTTGGGTCAACACAAATAATCTTGGGTTGTTTTAATATTTCTTTTATTAAAAAGAGTCCCTATAGATTATGGGTTTATTCCTCCCCACTCAAAAAAAATTTCTCTTGCCATGACCTATGTTGAAAACCTTCTTCCAAACCCACCTCCCTACCTTGGGTCAAGTCAAACATCCAGGTCCAGCAAGTTTCAACCTCCTTTAGATTTTATTTCTATTTATTTTATCCTCAAATCCTTTTCTGCCTTTTATTTTGGACTCTTGGGATTTTCAAAGGAAGTACCAGATCCTTTGAGCTTTTAATCCCAAGCAAATTACCCAAGATATTCCTTGGTACCCTCAACCTAGATCCATCAAGAACTGCTGGTCCACAGTTCAAAATTTTCAAATTGTGCTTGCCGCAAGTTTGGACCAGATTTGCCATTTTTGGTGAAATTCATTTCTTTTCTTTTCCTAAAAATCTGAGATAAACCATGCAGCCTCTAGATGCATCAAGAGATCACCTCACCAAGGATCAGCTCAAGGAAAATTTTCCACATGCCTAAATCATTTCGTCGAACAGCTGGTGTGCACTGTTTCTATCAAATTCAGAAAAGTTCAGTGTTCAATTTTCAGTCGACAGTGTCGTTTTCTTCAGAACCGCGGCGTCGATCTCGCCAGTGCACGCGTTGGCGCCTTGCTCACTGCTCCCCCTTCTTATCCATCGTGCCGCACGGTGGTCTGGATGGATGCGAGCGTCAGCGGTGAGCTGGCAGGAGTGCATCGCCCCCGTGAGCGGCGGCAGCAGCATTCGCTGCGGCCACCAGAGAGGCTCAGCGTAGTACGGCGCCGTCCAGCACCGCCCACACCACCAGGAGCTGCCGCGTGGCCGTCCCATTCCCCGTTCGTGCTGCAGAACCGTCGTCATGGCCTGAGAGGCGCAGAGCGCGCTCTCTGCCGCCGACGTGCCCGTGAGGCCGTTCCATTGAAGGCCTGGAGTATCGCCCAAGTCGTACCAAGATTAGCCTCTGGATGGAACCAGTAGACCAATCCGCAGCTACCCAGTCACCTAAACTTCCAGCCCGACAAGTGCCTAGCCGTAATTGCTCGCCGGAGATACCCCATTCTCGGCAACCGCCTCGGACCGGCTATAAAAGGAGGCCTCGAGCTCGTTCTCGACCCAGCACTACCCCTCCACCTTGCCAGAACTGGGCCCAGCCACTAGGAGGACCTCGAGGAGGCCTTCTTCTCCGACTCCGGCCGCCCCGATCCGCCTCGGGCTCCGGCAAGATCCTCTCTAGTGAGAGCACCCCCGCCTCCCAAACGGCATCAATAGCCTCCTAGTGCACCCACTTGTCTAACCCGAGTCCCAATTTGACGTTTGCAGCTCTCCTCGGCGAGATCCATCCCCGCCCGAACCACCGTCCGCCGAAGTAAAGGCCGCCGTCGACATGGTGCTCGCCGACGACCAACTCCACCACCCACAGACGCGGGAGTGCTCCGTGAGTCCGTAGGTACCCTCCACTCCCCCTGCTTCGCCGTGGATCGACACCGGAGACCACCGCAAGCCTCGGGTGCAGCCGGGACTCTGTTTTGGTTTTTAAACCTGACGGGTGGGACCCCCTCCTCAGCTTTTTCTCTTTTTCGTAACATTTTCTGAAAGCGCCTTCGGGCAAAATACGTTTTCTAACTGAAACGTTTTCTGTCTTTTTTTTAAACTAGCCCCTGGAAAGTTTCTGTTTCATCATAGATTAGTCCCTGGACTAAAACCCTTATAACTTTTAAACAAAAGATGATTTTGAGTTGAATCTTTTTCTGTCCCCTTTATTTTTCTATCTAGTTTTTTATCATATTTATTTGAAAAAAATTTGGAACAATGTTTATGCCACACACGGTATTTACGTTAGTATCCGTTTTTTTATAACATAGATACGGAAGGAGGTGACGGAGCCGCGAACTTCACCGGGCTAGACTCCGACTACTCCGAACCAGGCAAGCATGTTTGAACCTTTGATATGATGAGTGTCTTGCATGTTTGCTTGAGTAGTGTTCTCATGGCATGTTTATAAAAGCATGAGTGAATGTTATATTGCATGCAAGGTAAGCTACAAGTGAGCTTCGAATTTTGATGTGTTCATATGATGGTGAGATAACCTGATCATGTGGTGGCATGACAGGTTGCAAGCTGGTATTGTTGAAGCATGCCAATCTTATGTCAACCGTTTAACTCCAATATTAACGTGGATCAAGTCTTGTTCCCGTTCGTCCTTTCTTTTGTGCTGCCACATGTCTTCTACAAGGAATGCGGTCTAGTCAGTTGCAAACCTCTTTCCTTGTACACACCAAATAGAGGGGCCGTGATGAGGGTTCCATGGCCCTGGATTAAAGCCCGTCATCCGTTCAGGGGGCATGGGTGTTTCCGGTTGGGACAGAGAGGGGGGCACCCCTTAGAGCGCGCGATATAAATTTGATCCCATGCTACTCGAGGTTGTGGCCTCCCCGTCTTAAAGTTTTTCTTGAACGTTGCCTAGGGTGATTCCTGGCAGCGGAATGTGGAATGGGTGTGTACCGGTTAGATGTTTTTCTTCTAAAATACCGTAAACGGGACTAGTCTTTTGTGACTATGGAAATCCGTTGACTGTGGGTAAAGAGTACAAACTCTGCAGAGTCAAAACCATTCGAGTAACCGTGTCCATGGTCAAGGACTGTGACCAACATATCAATGTCAGTGTCAGTGTCAGTCTCAACATCCGTCTCATCGTCAGTCTCAGTGTCAGTTTCAGTGACAATCTCCGGTGGATAAACATGAGTGGTAAAGTCGGCTGAATGTTATTCCTGCGGATGGACTAACCCGTTTATTATTATGTACTTAGTATTTCCTTGGGATGATTTAAATTCATGAGCTACTTGAATTCGAATGGTGAAATATAAGCCCTTTATGTGATGTCGCTCAGACGTCCGACTGTGGCTTTCTTGTTATTTACTTTCGATATAAGCCCTTTATGTGATGTCGCTCAGACGTCCGAATGTGGCATCCATGTTATTTACTTTCTTTATAAGCCCTTTTCGAGATGTCGCTTAGACGTCCGGCGGTGGCACGCACTGTCATTTACATTTCAATATAAGCCATTTAAGTGGTGTCGCTCTGACACCCGACTGCGGTATGTTAATTTATTTTTACTTTTCGAGGCGTCACTTCAGACACCCGATCGGTCTTCAGTTATTTTATTGGGATTTCGGGAGGACTACCGCCTGAATTTCTTTTATTTAACATGCCGTGCAAATTTATTATCTGAGTGTGCTTTACTAATCTGCTCATGTGCATCATGTTTGCATTTGTTATATCTTATGTCCAAACTATCTTGCGAGTACATTCAAATTACTCGCCTGGCTTGTTGATTTGGCCAGATATTGACGAAGGCGACCTTATGGATGAAGAGTACGATATCGAGTCCGACGCCTAGAGGAGTCCCAGTCAGTCCCGTGCGATCCTGGAATTGGTCACTTGTATCATATACGCTTCCGCAACCCAAATAAAATCATCAAGCCCCACTCCGGCGTTCGATGAGCTGTAACATTTAGGAGTCATGTCACCACGTCACTGTGACATATCCACCACCACTTTTATTACAAGTCAGTAGTTATGCCGCCATACTCCTTGTGCCATATCCGCCTTTATGCATAATATCGGCGTGCTTGTAATAAATTGTTGAGTAGCCTTAGCTCAACCTTGTATAATAATTTAGTACTGCTGGATTTCTGTATCAAGGATTTGTCTACTAGTAAGGAAGATTTTCCTATACTGGTCTGATAAAATGGTCGATTTTTCAATAAATATTTTATTGGAAAACCGGTCCTGACATATGTCCCTAGTCTGTATGTGTGTAGAACGCGGAGGCGCCGTCTGTTCGGCGCTTGGATCGGATCTTCCACGATTTGAATCGCCACGAGTACGACTCCATCAAGCACGTTCTTGTAACGCTTCTGCTTAGCGATCTTCAAGGGTATGAAGATGCACTCCCTCTCTCTCTCGTTGCTAGCATCTCCTAGATTGATCTTGGTGACACGTAGGAATTTTTTTGAATTATTACTACGTTCCCCAACACAAGTCGGCACAAAGATGATTCTCAGATTTGGTCCTGGTGTGGCACGCACTGCTATTCCGATACGGCCCTTGGATGTTCAAGTATTCTTGGAACTGTTCATGTATTATGCCCTTGAAGATGCAAGTGCAGATGATCCAGATCAAATGGAACTCAAAATTATTAGGGCTGAAATTGCACAGAAGCTGAAAGGATCACCTCTGGCAGCCAGTACAGTGGGAGGGCATCTACGCAAAAGAAAAAACGATGTTGACTTTTGGAGAGAAGTTTGAGATCGTGACCTTCTAAAGGAGACGACGGGGGCCCTGTGGTGGCGCGTTACCAGCATCTTGATGAGCAGGTGAGGCGATGTTTTGTGTACTGCAGTATTTTTCCCAAAAGATACCGTTTGAACCGTGATGAGTTAGTTAAACTGTGGGTTCATACAGATCACTAATGCAGATGAGGATATGGAAGCTATTGGTCAGGGTTACTTCCATGAGTTACTGGCAACCTCATTTGTTCAACCTGGAGGATACTACCAAGGCAGTTTGTGCTATTTAGTCCATGATCTTATGCATGATTTAGCCAAGAATGTAGCAGGGAGTGATTGCTTCAGAATCGGGAATGGCTCGAGAGGGGAAGTTCCTCATGATGTTCGCCATCTTTTCATTGCGAATGGAGCAATGGTTACTGAGGAGATTTTTAAACTGAAAAACCTACGCACTCTCATTATTGATCATATGGAGCTTGCACCAGCTAACAAAGAATTCTTTGAGAATGTGTTTGAGATGCTGCAGAAATTGCGAGTACTGGCCATAGAAACCTCCTTGACATTGATCGATGAAATAAGTGTGTTTGAAATCCCAGCAGCTACTTGTCATTTAAAGCATCTTCTGTATCTTGCTTTAGTGTTCTATGAAGCAGCGCTATATTTACCAAAAACAGTAGACAATCTTTACCATCTGCAGGTGCTAATGTTTGGTTATGCAAATGATGTAGAAGTTTCATCCGATATAAACATGGGTAACCTCACCAACTTGAGGCATATCATCGGTGGCGAAATAACAATGCATATTCCAAACATTGGCAGGTTAACATCACTACAGACAATAGAAACTTTTGACGTAAGGAGGGAACATGGGTATGAGTTTAAACAGCTGAGGGACCTAAACAAGCTTCGGGGCGGTCTGACGATCCAAAATCTTGAAAATGTTGAAAGCAAGAAGGAAGCACATGAAGCAAATCTAGCTGATAAGAAAGGACTGACTGAACTGCGACTTTTCTGGGTTAATGATAGAGCTTGCAAACCAGAAGTTCAAGCAGAGGTACTTGAGGGCCTTTGCCCACCCAAGGATCTTAAAAGTTTGGAAGTCTGGAGGTACCAAACTCTAAGGTACCCAGGTTGGATGGTGGGTGAGCAGAACGGTGGCCCAAAGTACCTACATGAACTTATATTCCACGACTGCAGTCGTTTGCGACCTGCTCCAGAACTTTTTGAGCATTTCATTCATCTTCGCTATCTCTTAATTTCTGAATGCTTCTGGGACCACTTGCCAGACAATGTGAAGAACCTCAGGTTTCTCAAGAGCCTAACGATCGGCTATGCTGGTATTTAGAATCACTTCCAGAACTTCCCCGGTCTCTTCAGAAGTTTAAAGTGTCTTACTGCAATGGAGAGTTCATGAGTTCGTCCAAAGAAATAGGTCATCAAAACTGGCAAAAGCTTCAGCACGTTGAAGCGAAGGAATTTATACATTAATTATGAAGCTGCTCTCCCGTTGAAAATGATGGATTGAGAGGTATATACATTTATAAATCCCCTTGATTCCTACCTTTTCAAGTTAAGAACCATTAGGATTGTTTCTTAAGTTTTATAATACATTGCCTGACTGAAATACCAGGCTTGGGCTTCATACTATGGATGGAGTTTAAAACCAGTACGATATGATGTCAATTGATCAGGCGACAATTTTCTGGTTCCACGCATACCTTGTCATTATGTTTTGTAGAAGTCGTCCTATATATCATGCGTTTGCAGACGACGCAACATGTCATTGCTGCCAGCAACCGATGTTTTTTAACAGTGTTTAGCGCTGGATTTATTTGCTTAATATGGTTTGTAATAGAGTGTGGAATTATGAACACTAGATTTGCTTGTTTCCTATGGTTTGTGATGTCGTGAAATGATGGCCTCTGCATTTGTTTGGTTGTAATAATTTGGGACGATGAACACTGAAGCTATCTTTTTTATTTCTATAGTATTGTGAAACAATGTATTTTTTTAGATTCCAATTGTCTATAATAATATTGAGGAATGATAGACGCTGGTTCTGATTAGCCGGTTCTTGTGCTAACACACAAACACAGCCTGACATGGTTTCCTGAGACTGCTGTGGCTTCAAATTATGCGACAGGTGCCTGCAAAAATATTACATTTGAATAGCTCCAATTGAATTAACACAAGGAATCAGCGACCATGTTTAATAATAATACATTTTATTTTCTCAACGGGCACGCAGAAAATACAGACAGTAGCTAGCAGAACTTCAGAAAGACGCATGAATATCCAGCAAGCAAGGTTGCAAAAATCACATCGCATATATAGCAAAGTTCCAGAAAGATGTATGCCATTCGGTCAGCAAATCAGGACTGCAAAATCATCGGCAGAAAGACCCACGACACAGTGCAAAAGCATCAGCATTCAGTCAGCAATCAGGGTTGCGAAAAACAATATGAAAACGTAGCTTAATATACAAGATGATCAGTCGGAGCATTGTTTTGATCTGCCAAGCCTTCGTACTTCTTGCATCCCCAGGAGCACACTTAGCCAGCTCAGCGGATGGAAATTAAGAGTTCAGGAGGGTCAGATAGTTCAGGCATGCCAGGAACAGCCGAACAGTTGGTGGTGGTGGCTGTATAGTAGATGCAGCAGCCGGCTAATAGCTGTACGCCAGCAAACGATGGTAATCATCAGGCAGCTAGATCAGAACGGCCCAACGGGAAAGCCAAAATATTAAAGTGCATATCTTAAGATGAAAACAAAACATCATAACTAATTTGCACCACTTCTGTCAAAATGGGGTCCGAAATTTATAAGCTAAGAAGGCTGACAAGTTAAGGTGTAAATGCATGGACTGTAGTTTGGTTGGTAGCTGAAACAAGCAGAAATAATATTGTATTCATTCTCTTACTGTGAAATAAGATTGCAAACAAAGTTGCTACGCATTGGAGAGAGTCAAGCTGAAGTTTCATCGAAAGCGGATGAAACTTCACACTACATATGTTTTAGGCAAAAGGCAGGGTGGAACAACTTTTTAGTTCAATTTAGAAACAAGAGCACCCATATCAACTGTAAAAGTTCTACTCCCTCCTTTCCGGTTTATAGGTCTCAATTTAAAAATCTCACCAACCAAGATAGATGGTGAGTGGTGGAATACTTTTTGTAGTTTGCAAAACCATCCAATTAATGCTCTTGTTTTCCTCAAAAAATTATGTTTACCAATGTATTAATTGCAATGCATGCATGCATAAGGTACATGCATTGGTCAATTTTCTCTTAATAATTGCATGCAATGATTTAATGCACCTTGGAACCTGAACATGTGATGGGGAACAACCAAATTGAGCCTTATAAAATGAAAAAACTAAAATTTTGAGATAAGCCCTATAAACCGAAAAGAAGGGAGTAGCACAGTAAATGCCCTATCCTGGCATGTGCCAAAATCCTATTTTCATACATGAAGCACAAGCTTATATGATACACACCTTTGCCTTATCACCTGAAGTATTAAAAATGGACCAAACGCGCAAACACCAAGCACAAAATCTTTGTTAGCCCAGAACTACTCGCTAGCACTCGAGTACACTGATAGACGAACGGTGGATGAGCATACACGCGTACTACTCACACACTCACTAGTGTATCACACACACACACACACGTAGTAGGAGTAGTAGTAGTACACAGCACTTGAGGCTTGGAGCACACACGATGGTACTAGAAGGAGGAAATGTCTTGTATTGAATCTAAATGTCCTTCTTCCAACCGAGGGACTATGGCAGCTGAGATATTTCTACTACTGCCCACCTCATCACATACGTGTACCAGCCTAGACACTAGGTACAGCTCAACATTAGCTAGCTAGTTTGCCTTAACTGCTAAGGGCCTGTTTGGTTTCAATAAGTCACCCGACTTATAAGTCAGGTGACTTAAAACTAGTGACTTATAAGTCACGCCTGTTTGGTTATCACCTGACTTATAAGTCATCTGACACACCTTTCCACACCAATCAACATCATGCAGGTGGTGGGACCGGTGACTTATAAGTTTTAAGTTGGGGTGGAACAACTTATGACTTATAAGTTGGGATGACTTATAAGTCAGGTCTGTTTGGCAAAATAAGTCACTTTTTTCATTTTTCGACTTATAAGTTGGTGACTTATTTGGAACCAAACAGGCCCTAAGCAACGCAAGTGTTGCCGACCTGCCGAACTGCTTAGTTACTTCTTATAGGTAAGTAATTTTCTGCTGCTGCTGGTGCATGCAGCCATGCATGCATCTAGCCATGCATGTATCAAAGACAGGGTTGGGCCCACAATCTTCCCATCAAAGCTTGCACCTTTATTTCATTTTTTTCGCATTAATGCAATACCTCTGTGTTTAACAATCCAAAGTTCTACAAAATTCAGCAAATATAAGTAAAAAGAGCCTGCTCAAAGGCAATGCTTTAGAAAAATATTGAATGAATAAGGTTGAGTAGACATCACACCAGTAACTGCTCTGATTGAACATTTTAGTAAACTACCAGGTACACAATCTGCACTAGCATGTAGGATAATCATAATAACTGAATGTTATGGATAAGAAGGCTGGTTACAGTAAACAATAGCCAGTTCTAGGCAAACAAGAACAAGAGTAACGGTGTTCTTTGGAGTTAACACTATGCTTAATCTGTAGGTTTACCAGGCATTGCTCTGAACTGAAAACCAAGCAAGAGGAGTGTAAGCACCAGCAAATTGAGTGGCATGATTCAAGTAGATTCAGAGGTATGCACAAATAGTTCAGCCGATAGAAAAGCCAATTCTTGGAGGAAGCATTGAAGGTAAAGCTACCACCCATTTGCATCTGCTAATGACTCTGAGAACAGAGGAACATAGGGTAGAAATCGTTGTGTACTAGTATTTTTCTCAAGATCAAGGATGCATCCAACTTTCTGATGTTGCATATCATACGCTACTAACGTATGACCTCCACATGGAACCAAGAAAATGGTGTCGCAGTCTGGATGGATCCCAATCACCATGTAATTCTTCGTAGTCATGCCCGTAAACTTATCGATGCTGGCAGTACGTTTCAGGACCAATTCCTTACTATCACAATCCTTGAGGCACCAGAGTTCTATCCCAGAAACTAGGATGTTGTTGTTATCATTGAAGGAAGCTATAGCATAATGTAAACACCCATGGGACGATCCAATCATAGCAAATCCTCGGGCATACGGCACACTGATGGTCTTCCACACTTTCCCAGCCATGTCCACTGCCAGCAGCACATGGTCGTTGTTGGTTCTCGGAAGGAAGCTGTCGGTGTCAAAACCGGCAGATCTCGGGTAGGGGGTCCCGAACTGTGCATCTAGGCGGATGGTAACAGGAGACAAGGGACACGATGTTTTACCCAGGTTCGGGCCCTCTTGATGGAGGTAAAACCCTACATCCTGCTTGATTGATATTGATATTGTGGATGTTTACAAGAGTGGATCTACCACGAGATCAAGGAGGCTAAACCCTAGAAGCTAGCCTATGGTATGATTGTAAGGGTTGTTGATGTTCTGATTCTAGTCCTACGGACTAAAGCCATCCGGTTTATATAGACACCGGAGAGGGCTAGGGTTACATAGAGTCGGTTACAATGGTAGGAGATCTACATATCCGTATCGCCAAGCTTGCCTTCCACGCCAAGGAAAGTCCCATCCGGACACGGGGAGAAGTCTTCAATCTTGTATCTTCATAGTCTTGGAGTCCGGTCGATGATGATAGTCCGGCCGATGATAGTCCGGCCGATGATGGTAGTCCGGTCATCCGGACACCCCCTAATCCGGGACTCCCTCAGTAGCCCCCGAACCAGACTTCAATGACGATAAGCCCAGCATGCGTGTAGTCTTCGGCGTTGCAAGGCGGGTTCTCCTTCAAGTTATACGTACCTGCCGAACAGTGTTCAGCTTCCTCATCAATGTTGCGCGTCTTGGCTTCCACGCCCAATAATGGCATTCTTCCATGCGTCGCGCGAACGTGAAAAGCCAGGGTGTCTTTTATGTTTTACCCCCTAGTTGTGCGAACAATCTGCCTATAAGGGAGGCAAGATTCCAGATCCAAGTCACCATCTTGCTCTCGCAAATACTCAACGGAGCGCTTTCGACCAAGAATCCATTCCATCATGGACCGTCAACGCGGCTCCTCTTCTTGCGCTCCCGACCCTTTGCCTGGAGATTGGAGGAGATGCTCTGTTCCGCACAACGAGCTGGTGAAACTCCAAATGGGGGGATATCTCCCTCCGGCCTTCATGGTTCCGGTTCGAGCCAGGCTGGCCACCTACAAAGGTGGGAAGCAAGCGGAGGCTACCCCAAATCCCAACAAAGGGGAGCGGGTATGCTTCGTCCCCTATCTGATAAGGGGGCTCGGATTTCCTGTACACCCATTCCTCCGCGGGCTCCTGGAGTTCTACGAACTCCAGCTTCATCACCTCACGCCCGCCTCAATCCTGCATATTGCGGGTTATGTAGCTCTTTGCGAGCTTTTCCTGGGCGTCGAGCCCCATTTCGCGTTGTGGAAGAGGTTGTTCTTCCTTGTACCCCGCTCTCATGAGGGGTCCATATATCAAGTGGGCGGCGCCGAAATATGGCGCATTGCCGGGACCGGATATCCATCCGGAACCCCTAAGAAGGCGCCCGAAGACTGGCCTTCGGAATGGTTTTATATAGAAGACGCTCCGCTGCCGGACCCTGTTCGGATCGGCCTCCCGGAGTTCAGCAATGCTCCTCTGAAGAAACGCCTTAGTTGGCGTCCGCGGAGCCCCCATCTGGAGGAAGACAAGAGCGTCCATTATTCGATGGGCCGAATAAGGTTACTGGCCCATGCCGGGTTGACCATGATTGGAATCATGGCAACATGCATTATGCGGGGGGTGCAGCCACTACAATATAGGGGCCACCCCATGTGGGATTTCAACGGGGAGGACGATGCCACCCGTCATGGCCGCAAAGGGCCGGATTCGGCCGAAGATCTGGTGGCGATCTTGTCTGGCCTGTATAAGGGGGAGAAGGAGGATTTCCTTCGGACGAACCCGTTAAATGGGTTTTCCATGAGTAATCCCCGGCCTTGGGTAAGCGAACACTCAGCGTGTCCGACCCATGCCTTTCGAAACTTGAGTTTCTTATATAGTGTTCTTCTTTCGACGCAGGAACTGCGCCGGACCGTGGAGGGAATGCTAAGTCCGGCTCCGCAGCCCGAGGATCCCGAGAGATCCCGGGATCCGGCCTCCTAAGAGGATCCGGACATAAGGGTGGAGCTAATCGACGGGGTGTTCCACCAGCTTAGCATGGATAATGCTTTAGTCGCCATCATGGCCGACTATCCCGGACTATATCCGGCTCCCCGGGTGATTGCGGCTGAAGCCCTGACACCGTCATTCCTTCCTTGCTTATTTCTGACCACCGTATATGATGGCACTGTACAGGAGGCGCCCCTAGGGCGAGGAGCCGAGCCCGCGGTGGCTGACCAACAAGGGCCAGTTCAGACCAGTAGGCGGAAGAGGAGCGCGGCGCGGACTGAAACGTCGCCGCAAAGGTGTAGCTCACAATTCAGTATTTAGAGCAACGTTCCTAGGAAGCGTTTGAGTGCTCATGACTTTTATAGGAAAAAAGGCGTCCGCCGGACTGCGGACGTAGAGGTTGTCAATCCAACCTCTACCCGCCGGGCTCCCGCACCTGGTCAGGAGGGGGAGGCGAGCGCAAGGCGCGAGCCGGACGTTCCTCCGAAGGAGGATGCCGACAAACTGTCCGCCACCAAGTCTGAGGCGGAGAGTGCCCTGAATCACAGGCGCCGCCGGACAGTATTTCGTGACGCGTGCTTCTCCCCCGAGGCGTTGAATGCCTTTAACACGGGGGACGCGCACCTCCGCGCTGCTCAAGATGGTTTTATCAGAGCCACGGAGCAGTATGTAAAAGACATACGGGTAAGAGAATTTAACAGTTATATATGCTAGTAGCCCCCGAGACTTAAAGTAGTTATATTAAACTGATTTAAGGATCATATGAAACGTAGGATCTTACCGAGAAGAATGCCCGACTGTCTCAGGAGCTGCAAGAGTGCAAGGCCCAACTTGAGGCCGCATTTTCTGGCGCAGGAGGAAACGCAAGGACCTCTCCTGGTAACGCATTATTTTAGAAAGATAAGTAGCGTTTGGCATTTGCGCAAGTCTAAAAAACGACATTGCAGGTGCTGTCGGACAAGATCCGGACAGGCAAGACCTTCTGCGCCAACTAAAGGCTGACGAGAGGGTGCTGCATAAGGTGCAGCATGAAAGGAACAAGCTCCAGGATGCCCATGCCCAGCTTGGAGAAGAGCTGAAAGGCGTTCGGGCCGAGCTGTCGGGCTCCGTTAAGGAGAATCAGTGGCTTCGTCGCGGCATATATATTAAGTGCTTGAGCGAACTCCTTTGAAAAGAAGAGTTCGGCGAGGAAGTCAATTTGACAGAATATGTCTTTAGGTATGCTCACAGGTCGCCCTACAGAGGAGATGCCTGTAACAACGGGTGATCAACTTCCCGAATTGTTGCAACTGATCGAACGAGTTCGACAGGCTATGAGCGGCGTCGTTCAGGCGTTATGGCCAGCCTTCTCCGTACCAGAGGGTCTTGGGGAGCTTGCGGAGAAGCTGCAGGGAGTGCGGCAGCGCTTCCATTTATGGAAGATTTCGGCCTGCCGTCAAGGTGCCAGGGAGGCCTGGGCCATGGTAAAGACACGGTACAAGAAGGCGGATCCCAACCACATGGCCAAAGTCGGACCTGTGGGGCCCGATGGGAAGGAGATCCCTGTGAGTTTAGTATACGACCAAGTGGAGTTGGCCGCGAAATTTTCCCAACAGGAATGTAAATTAGACAACCTGTTAGACGGGATTGAGGAAGAATACAATCAGTCGAGTTGACAATGTATTATGAAATGACATACAAAATGCCTTCTAGCCGGATTGTAGATCGTTTGTCTTTGCCGACCTTTTCGCTTCGACCTCGGGACCCTAGAGTTCGGAGTGTGTCTGAATACCTTCTCGGTTATGAAACAACCGGGGTATGTGTAGAGACCAGGCGTAGGGGTCATCAGTGCTTTATCAGACAAGTGCCCAACTAGTTATGTTATATTACATGGCTAGTAAGAAACATCTTCCAGGGAGAATAGTTCCGTTAAGGGTTCCTTTCCTCTGGGGTGGCATGCCCTAAAGTGCATGTCCGGACTGCGAAAAAAGCAGCAAAACATCTGGGGGCAGATAAATAGGTGTATAAAAAATCATCTTTTAAGTCACCGACCGAATATTCCCTTAAGAACGCTAGCTTTCAGCTTCACCCAGTCTGAGGTACACATCCGGCTGACCCGGCAGTAACAATCGCAGAGGTGCTCCCTTTACCTCCTAGCCGAACAATCGGGAACGTAGGGGTAAGCACAGGAGCCAGGCAACCCAGCTTGGCCAAAACTTAAGTCATATCGATGCATATAATGGTGAATAAAAGGTACATGTGGAGGCTTGACACATGTGTTGGGCATGAAGCCCGTATAATTAAGCTTCTGGGAAAGAAGCCCCCAGGTATAATGAGTGCGGATAGCACATCAATTGCGCGCGAACATTGCGCAAGTAGGCCTTTTGAGGCTTGGATGAATAGGGTTGAGAAGAAAAAGATAAACAGAAGGCAGCGGAAGTAAAAAAAAAATTGGACGGGGGGAAAGGGACGAACTCTTAGTCCGGCGCTAGGCATAGAATCGTCGGAGGCGGGCTGCGTTCCATGGGTTCGGCTCGAGTCGGTTATCCCATGCATTTCGTAGACGGTACGCTCCGCCGGTCAGGACTTGATCGATGATGAAGGGGCCCTCCCATTTGGGCTTGAGCTTGTCCTTTTTCTTGTCCGGCAGGCGTAGAACCAGTTCGCCAACGTTGTAAGTCTTGGCCCGTACTTCTCTGCTTTGATATCTTCGAGCCTGCTGCTGATAAAATGCGGAACGAGCCTTGGCAACGTCGTGCTCTTCCTCCAATGCGTCCAAGCTGTCCTGCCGATCCAACTCGGCTTCTCTTTCTTCGTACATGCGCACTCGAGGTGAGTCATGAATGATGTCGCAGGGCAAAACTGCTTCTGCGCCGTATACCATAAAGAATGGTGTGAATCCGGTAGTACGGTTAGGCGTTGTCCACAGCCCCCAGAGTACGGAGTCGAGCTCCTCTACCCAGTGCGTGTCAGATTTCGTAAGGGACCGCACTAGTCTGGGTTTCATGCCGCTCATTATTAGACCATTTGCTCGTTCCACTTGACCGTTGGTTTGAGGATGATAGACTGAAGCGTAATCGAGCTTGATGCCCATATTTTTGCACCATGATTTGACCTCATCGATGGTGAAGTTCGTGCCGTTATCGGTGATGATGCTGTGGGGGACACCGTAACGGTGTACTACCCCGGATATAAAGTCTATCGCTGGTCCGGACTCTGCCGTTTTAACTGGCTTGGCCTCTATCCATTTGGTGAATTTATCCACCATGACCAATAGGTACCTTTGCTTGTGGGTTCCCCCTTTAAGTGGTCCAACCATGTCAAGCCCCCAGACCGCGAACGGCCAGGTAATGGGTATAGTTTTGAGGGCGGTGGGTGGCATATGGCTCTGATTAGCAAGGAGCTAACAACCGATGCATCTTTGGACTAAGTCCTGAGCATCTGCTCGGGCCGTCGGCCAGTAAAATCCTGTATGGAATGCCTTTCCTACAAGGGCCCGAGCTGCAGCGTGGTGTCCGCCTAGTCCGGCATGAATTTCAGCCAGGAGGTTTCACCCTTCCTCTTCGGAGATACACCTTTGAAGGACTCCGGTTGTGCTTTTCTTATAAAGTTCTCCCTCATAGACCTTGTAGGCTTTAGATCGCCGGACAATGCAGCGGGCCTCATTTTGGTCTTCGGGAAGCTCCTGCCTAAGCAAGTAGGCGAGGAATGGTTCTGTCCACGGGGCAATTACTGCCATTATGTCGTGGGCGGAAGATGTTATATCATCGGCTGAATCGCCGGTTGGTGCGGCTTGTTCCGGTTTGTTAGTTCCGGACTCCTCTTCCCATAATACGGATGGCTTGAAGAGCCGTTCCAGGAAGATGTTAGGAGGGACAGCGTCGCGTTTTGCGCCAATGCGTGCCAGTACGTCGGCTGCTTGGTTATTATCCCGGGCTACGTGATGGAATTCAAGTCCTTCAAACCGGGCTGACATTTTTAGGACAGCGTTGCGATATGCTGCCATTTTCGGATCTTTGGCATCAAAGTCTCCGTTTATTTGGGATATTGCGAGGTTTGAATCCCCGCGCACCTCTAGGCGCTGAAGCCCATGGAGATTGCCATCCGGAGACCATGTAAAAGGGCCTCGTATTCGGCTGCGTTGTTGGAGTCCGTGTACATTATCTGAAGTACGTATTGGACTGTGTCCCCGGTCGGGGACGTCAATACGACGCCAGCCCCCAGTCCGGCTAACATTTTAGAGCCGTCGAAGTGCATAATCCAATTGGAGTATGCGCCGTATTCTTTAGGGAGTTCGGCTTCGGTCCATTCAGCGACAAAGTCAGCCAAAACTTGTGACTTTATAGCTCGCCGAGGTTTGTAAGATATATCAAATGGTAAGAGCTCAATGGCCCATTTTGCAATCCTGCCCGTCGCGTCGCGGTTGTTTATAATGTCGTTAAGTGGTACTTCCGAGGCCATTGTTATCGAACACTCTTGAAAGTAGTGTCGGAGCTTCCGGGATGCCATGAACACCGTGTATGCTATCTTCTGATAGTGCAGGTAACGGGACTTGCAGGGGGTTAACACAGTGGATACGTAGTATACTGGTTTTTGAAGAGGGAATTTATGCCCTTCTGTTTCTCGTTCGACGACGAGTACCGCGCTTACGACTTGATGCGTAGCTGCGATGTATAACAACATTGGTTCGCCCAGGTTGGGCGCAGCCAGGACCGGATTTGTTGCCAAAATGGCCTTTATTTCTTCGAGTCCGGCGGTGGCAGCATCCGTCCACTCGAAGTGTTCGGTGCGCCTAAGGAGGCGATAGAGGGATAATGCCTTTTCTCCTAGACGGGAGATAAAGCGGCTTAGAGCTGCCACGCATCCAGTCAATTTTTGTATTTGCTTGAGGTTTTTTGGGATATCTAGCTGTGACAGAGCTCGGATCTTGGCTGAGTTTGCTTCAATTCCTCTACCGGATACGATGAAGCCCAGCAGCTTTCCAGCTGGTACGCCGAAAACGCATTTTTCCGGATTCAGCTTGATGTCATATGCTCTGAGGTTGTCGAATGTGAGCCTCAAGTCGTCTACTAGAGTTTCGACGTGTTTAGTTTTGACGACTACGTCGTCTACGTATGCCTCTACTGTTTTGCCGATCTGGGTAGCCAGACATGTTTGAATCATGCGATGATATGTTGCGCCGGCGTTTTTAAGTCCGAAGGGCATCATGTTGAAGCAGAATGGTCCATATGGAGTAATGAATGTTGTTGCGGCTTGATCCGCTTCTGCCATCTTGATTTGGTGATAGCCGGAGTATGCGTCCAGGAAGCACAATGAATCGTGCCCTGCAGTGGCATCGATTATTTGATCGATGCGGGGGAGGGGAAAGGGGTCCTTTGGGCAGGCTTTATTTAGGTCTTTGAGATCGACACATAGGCGCCAGGATTTGTCCTTCTTTGGTACCATTACCAGGTTTGCTAGCCAATCCGGATGTTTGATGTCTCTGATGAATCCGGCTTCCAATAGTTTGGCTAGCTCTTCTCCCATTGCCTGTCTTTTGGGTTCGAAAAATCGTCGAAGAGCCTGTTTGACTGGCTTGAATCCTTTTAGGATGTTTAGGTTGTGTTCTGCTAATCTGCGTGGGATTCCGGGCATATCCGAGGGGTGCCAGGCAAAAATGTCCCAATTTTCCCGAAGGAATTCTCGCAGTGCGGCGTCCACATCAGGGCTCAGTTGTGCCCCAATGGAGGCCGTCTTTGTCGGGTCCGTTGGGTGGACCTGGAATTTTACTATTTCATGTGCTGGTTTAAAGGAGGTGAACTTGGATCTCTTATCGAGTATCACATCGTCCCTATTCACCGTAGAGCGCAGCGTGGTGAGTTCCTCTGCCACTAGGGCTTCGGATAGTGCCTCTAAGGCTAATGCGGCTGTCTTGTTTTCGGCGCGGAGTGCTATGTCCGGATCACTAACGAGAGTGATTGTTCCGCCGGGCCCAGGCATTTTGAGCTTCATGTACCCGTAATGGGGTACGGCTTGAAAGATTGTGAATGCCTCTCGTCCTAATATAGCGTGATATCTGCTGTTGAACGGGGCCACTTGGAACGTGATTTCTTCGGATCTGTAATTGTCCGGCGAGCCGAATACCACATCGAGTGTGATTTTTCCTGTGCAGCGCGCCTCCCGGCTAGGGATTATTCCTCTGAAGGTTGTGCTGCTTCGCTCAATGCGGGTCCAGTCTATTTCCATTTTTTGAAGGGTTTCCTCGTAGATGAGGTTTAATCCGCTGCCTCCATCCATGAGGACTTTTGTAAGTCGAAAGCCGTCCACTATTGGACTAAGTACCAGTGCGGCTGGAGCTCGGGCTGTCCGAAATTTAGGTTCGTCGCTGGCATTGAAGGTGATGGTTGTGTCGCTCCATGGATTGGTTGTTGCTACTTGGTAGACTTCAGCGAGGCCGCGGATTGTTCGTTTCCGCATATTATTTGATGCGAAGGTCTCGAAGACTGTTGATACCGTACCGATGTTGTTGGGGTGGTTTTCCGGGGCTAGAAGCTCCTCTCCACTTTTGGCCACCTGCCGTAATATCCAACATGCTCGGAGGTTATGTGTTGGGACGGCGCCTTCTGTACTGTGAATTTTACAGGGTCCGCTAAGCCATCCCTCTAGTACGGTTCTGTGCCCTTTATGGGGTCTTTGATTTTTGGTTTTTGTGTCTGGTGCCTGAGTGTAGCGCACCCTTTTGTTGCGGACTAGGGTTGTATTCGGGGCCGGATTGTCCCAAAAATTATTTTCGGTTGTCCGGAAACTCTCCATCGCACAGTACTTTTGTACTATGGACGCCAGGTCGGCGAAGCGTGTAATTTCACGACGGCTGACGGCGTTCAAGAGTCCCTCGTCCGTGCAATTATTGCAAAAAATTGAGATTGCATTTTCCTCTCGGCAGTCCTTTATCCTGTCCACAACCAGGAGGAATCTGGCCCAGTAGTGATGTACTGTCTCGGCGGGCGCTTGCCAGATTAGAGATAGATCGCATATGTCTGGGCGGGCGGGTGGAAGTCCGGGGCCCAACCCATCTCAAGGCTCGGAGGCCGATAAGTTTCCGAATTTGGAAGCTTGGATTGCTGGACGTTGTCCAACGAGTCTGGTCCGATGCCCGACTTTAAGTTCAGCGCTTGATCGAAGTCCATCCCTCCGCGGGAATCCGGCATGGGGGATTCGGAAGCCCGGACAAGACTAGTTTTTAATATAGGAGAAGCATCGCCGCATTGTTCCTCTACCACTGCAACGTGGTGGGTGACCTGGGGAGAGTTAATCTCTCTCAGATCGGTTTTAAGCCCAATCTGTTTGTAGTCTGTAGCGACTCCCAGGGCGACGATGCGATCCAAGAGCTCGTTTACGGACGAGAGCTCTATTGGATCCAGCCGCTCGGCGAATTCCGAGCTGACGTGAAAATTGCTTTTGACGACTTGAGAGGTCATTGTAGAAGCGGTGGCCGGAGAGGCGGTCATAAGAAAGCCACCTAGCCGGATAGTTTGGCCGGCGGCCAGGGCTCCTTTGGCGAAAATACCGTCCTTGAAGACGGGAGGAGGCATCCTTCCTATTGGTGACGGCACAGAGGAACTCTCAATGAAAGCACCAATGTCGGTGTCAAAACCGGCGGATCTCGGGTAGGGGGTCCCGAACTGTGCGTCTAGGCGGATGGTAACAGGAGACAAGGGACACGATGTTTTACCCAGGTTCGGGCCCTCTTGATGGAGGTAAAACCCTACGTCCTGCTTGATTGATATTGATATTGTGGATATTTACAAGAGTGGATCTACCACGAGATCAAGGAGGCTAAACCCTAGAAGCTAGCCTATGGTATGATTGTAAGGGTTGTTGATGTTCTGATTCTAGTCCTACGGACTAAAGCCATCCGGTTTATATAGACACCGGAGAGGGCTGGGGTTACATAGAGTCGGTTACAATGGTAGGAGATCTACATATCCGTATCGCCAAGCTTGCCTTCCACACCAAGGAAAGTCACATCCGGACACGGGGAGAAGTCTTCAATCTTGTATCTTTATAGTCTTGGAGTCCGGTCGATGATGATAGTCCGGCCGATGATAGTCCAGCCGATGATGGTAGTCCGGTCATCCGGACACCCCTTAATCCGGGACTCCCTCAGAAGCCCATCAGGTAGAGCACGCCGTCAACAAAGACACATCTAGTCCTGGAGAACAGTGTAACTTCCTCAGCCATCACACAGTCCCTATGACTCCAGGCTCCTGTCCGTGACGAGTAGATGCTCACTCCTGTCACGCTCGACGAGCAGGCCTCCTCGAAACGAAGAACATGGAAATGTGATGAGACTGCCGGATCAAAAGCCAGACCTGCGATACAATTACGCCCTTTCGCCGGCTCTTGCGGTTGAGGTTGAGGGGGCAGCTCCACCCAACTCCCAGTGGCAGGATTGCACACGACAAAACGGCAATCATCCTCTGTCCAACTCCAATCCCAAGGGGCCAAATTCTTGGTGCAGGCGCGATAGAGAAGGAGGCCATTGCAGGCGTCTACTTGCTCCATATCCCTGTACTTGTTTGGCTGCAGGTAAGGGAGGGAAGGGTCGAACGGGGCTGCGCCGCCCGAGACACTGGCGAAGTGGTGCTGGTGGTGCACGCTGCGGAAGGACATGTAGAGGAAGCCAGCGAGGGCCTGGGGCAGCTTCTTGCGGTTGGCGGGGTCGGCGATGAGGTTGCGCCACGCCACGGAGACGCACTTGAAGCGATGTAGGGATCTGGCGGGGAGGCGGATGAGGATCTCCAGGATGAGGTCATCGGTGAACAGCGCGTCCGCCTCCGCCGTCGCTCCCGGATGGGTGCAGCTGCACAGCCCCGACTTGATCTTCTTCTCGAGACTCCTCTCCTTCTCCGTCTCCGCCTCCATGGAGCTGAATCTGGAGGGGACGGGAGAGGGAGGAAATCGGTGGTGGCGACCTTAGTTTAAGGCGGCGACGGGGGACTTGGATTGGATATATAGAGTCGTAGTACTTGTTTATTTTTAAAGACCTAGATTGGATAGTGTCCTACAAAATTACGTAAGATATAAACTCCTTTAAGCCAAGCGCACAAAACCAGGGTCAAAACTGGGGAGAGTGTTGCAATATAAACGCGAATCTTTATTACAAGTCTATCTAAGCTTCGGTTTCAAGAACAGGGGACCTATAATTTTCAATGAAAATAATGTATTGGGGTCGGAAGGGTGGTGTCATTCCAAAATGATTGAATTTAATCTACCAAACATTAGGATTTTAGTTTTTAAGATTGTGTTCGTCATGTCTGGGCTGACCTCCTCCCTTAGTCGCTGCGACATCGCTAGCTCATGACTGGTTTATTTGTCAATGCCATCGCCAAGCGTGTGCAGCCTTTCCGTCGCCGAAGGCATAGTTCTTGGTATTGGAAGGTAGGACAGAGCGGGAGGGTGACGGCACCCAGTATTTGTCTTCCCCATGACCATCCAGGGGCTTTAATGCCAATTGTCAGCATCCGGTGTGCTTCTTCCAACACACACAAGAGAGAGAGAGAGAGGTAGCTTTAGGCTAGTCATAGTGGGAGTAATTTAGGTAGTAACATAGCGCATTTCAAGAAAATTTTGCTTACGTGGCAAGTAGTTAATGAGAGGTGGTAACATAATATGTTACTGTAACATAGCGCTTTCCGAGACAAGATAAGTCTACAAGTTAATAAATGAAGCCATCCATAATACTACTATTATGTTACTTTGCATTATGAAGGTAGTAACTTAGACTAATGTCATGCATATGACACTAGTCTAAGTTACTCCCCACTATGACCAGCCTTAGGAAAAAGAAGACACAGGTGTTCTGCACTGCTCAAACTAAAAGCAACTTTTCTATTTCTTCTCATTGCTAATCTGTAGCTAATAAACACTAACAGAAACGACTGAGAGGTCGATGCTTGTGTGTCTCGTGTGAATCGTGCCATCCCATGACTCGAGGAGCACCCTCATAGCTCACAGTGGTGCTAGACTCGGGCGCACCAACAAACTTGATGTGCCCGCTACGGGTTTTTGTGTTAAGGAAAACGAAAGGGGAATAAACTTGCCAGACTCTGCCCTATAGATTCCCTCACAAAGACAACTCCAAACTACGCAGGCAAACAAACACAACAGCAACACATGATCAACGGACTTTAGAACTTTAGTGACAAAGCCTGACAGACTGCAGATTGCCAACCTACTTTTAATCTAGATCAACTAAGGGTGTGGTTCCAATTGTTGTTTCATATTAGAGTGGAGGCGTCAAACTACTAATTGTTGAGTAGGCAAGGAGGCCAGCACGTGATAGCACGAAACCGTGGCGGCGCACGGGAGAAGACAATACAACGACGCGATAACAACTTGGCAATCAAAGGATCGGTTACTCCGGACAATGCCTTAACCATGCCTCCAAAAAGTCAAGATGAGACATCGCGCCCCTCTGCCTTTAGCAATGAACATTAGTAGCACCAACATTGTCCGATTGGGAGCTCGCACAATCTCATTGGCAAGTCCAACAGGGATAAGGTCTCATATGCAGCCACTCTATAGATCCCACCGGATCATACGGCTCAAAATCATGTGTCAATATGTTGCTAGCTTAACTAGCCCATGCAGTAAGTCCTCTTTGGTGCTATGACTGGATACAAGAAACCTAGGCCTTGTTGTCAGGATGTTAGTCCAAGTCCAACCGCGGACATGTCATCTCTACCTCTTTTTTGGAAGCTCGGAAAGGACAGGATGATATTGTGCGTTATAGGTACTTCAGAAATTACTAAAAGCAAATCTAAAGCAAATGTGTTTCCTGTTCATATTTGGAAAACAATGAAACATATGCGAATGTGACAAAATTTTGTACACAGAGACATAAACTTTAGGGTTGAAGTTAACCGGACATCATTTAAGAAAATGAACCATAAACTACATAAATTTGATTCAAGCGTCCAACACATATGATTCGGTGATGTGGCATAGTTGCATGGATAGGAAAATTAAAACTTTTTGAGAATAAGGAGAGGAGAAATAGATATTCGTGAATATTTAGGAGAGAGAAAGAGGAGGAAACGGGTTGGGCTTAAAGGGAAGAAGGGTCGGTTGGTATGGATGGGCCTACGATTTTTTTCAGGAAAAGAAAGAAGAATGGGTAAGTTTTGGGGGCCCAAAAGCATACACAAGCTGCTGGAGCCTGGAGATGGAGCGAGACGCGCGCGCTCTTTTCGGTCTCGTTGGCGCGAAACTCTCTCAGTTTTTTCAGAGTCCCCGCCCTCTCCTCCTCCTCCTCCTCCTCCTCCTCAGCCGCCGCCGCCCCTTTCTCTTCGCCCCCATATCCGTTTTCCGGCCAATTTATCTACTCGCTGTTTCCACAGACGGAAATAGAAATCAAATCCAAGGTATGGTATGCTCTCCGCGACCCGCTGGATTCACAAGCAAAGTTTCTCTCATCGGGATTTTCTTTCATGTTTTTACTTTTTACTTATTCGGTTGAAGAAAAACATGGGGTATCTATCGTCAAATGTATGCAAATCCTTACCCATCCATTATCCAATGCAGTACACTAGTACGGTTTTCATCCAATCTGCTAGCTAGTGCACTCGTTCCAGTACAGTGAGTACCATTTTCATCCAATCTGTTATAACTGGTTGGTATGGGGATTGGCGAACGCGGTTTTCCTTAGTATTTTGTTTATTCGGACGAATGGCCGCTGATTCGGGCTGGTTGGGTGGTGCTTCACCTGTGAGAGCTTTGTTTGTTTTGTCTGGACTGGTGGCGATTTATGCTGCTCTGCTCCTGCTAGTAAGTGTCAGATCCTACAAAGGGGATCAACCTAATCATGAGATTTTTTTTGTAAGGGAATTGCACTGGAATCTGGCTATAAGCAACGAGCCATGATGCATATTGCTGTAAAATATTTTCACATGTCTTTAGGGTTTGCTTAAGCAAAGGGGAATTCAGTGCCGACACAGCGGCAGAGGCGAGCTCTTCTTAGAGCTGCTCCAAAAGTAACCCAAACTTTACAGTGCACTTAACAGTAAATAATGGATTGCAGAATCTGTGAATCTCCTGAAATAACTCAACCATTATATATGTAGATGGACAACCTAGTTACACTTTTCTTGGGGTGATTTGTGTATGACATTTGCCTGCCGAATTTCTCTCACAATTTTGCCTCTTCTTTTTGTGTCTGTGAAGATGGCAGAATGTGCAGAGCAGAAACTATTTGACAAGCTGGATAGGATCTTGGCAATGACTGAGAAGGTCCCTACAAAAAGATCTATTGTGGACTACGCCACCCTCACGGAAGAAGAAAAACAGGACAGGGGTCTCGGGTGGCTAACATCCATGTGGCAGGGACGGGTGAATGCGGTACTGGGCGATCAGATGGGAGACGGGGAAATAATCACAACACTAAAGTTTATTGCTCGGCTCAAAGAGGATGGTCATCATGGCCCGTACATGATAGTTACTTCTCTGTCCTGCATCGGGGAATGGTCAGAGTGCATAAAGTAATGTTTCTAAATTTACGATGTATTTCACTGTTACACAGTATCTCGCTGCTAGTTAATGTCCTAACATGGGGACACTTTGTTTCAGGCGTTTTCCATCTATCAATCAACAAATGTATTTTGGAAACTTTAAGGATCGGGCGGTGTTGAAGAAAGAGTTTGTGCACAAGACTGTTTGCCCTGCTTTCCCAATCATATTGACTTTACATGGTATGGTCCATTTAGAAAAGAATTGGCTTGCTCAGTATGGCTGGAAATATGTTGTTGTTGACGAGGTGATGCAAAAACACACATATCTAAATCATTTTCTTGTTACTACAAGTCATCCATTTCTCCCTCTTGTATTTTCATCTCAGTCCCGTACTTAATTTTCCAGGGCCATCTGCTGGATAAAAGGGGACGTGAATTAGTCGACGAGGTAAAGCGCCAGCCAATGGGCCGTAAGCTCCTTTTGATGAGGGAACCTTTTCAAAACAATCTGGCAGAGCTGTGGTCACTACTGAACTTTGCTCTGCCTAGTGAATTCTCGTCTCATGACGAGTTTGATTCATGGTATGATTTGCTAGTTAGCACCCAAACCGCTCAACACCCTTATGTTATGCACTTGTGATGCCAAATGGCATTTGTTGAACATGTATTCATAGTCATACATAGTTACCTGCTATCTATGTCCTGCTATTTTATATCTCATTCATGTTCTTCATTAGGTGGAACTCCTCTGTCCATCAGTGATTGATTTCTGTTGTGATGCCAAATTGCAGACCTGAATTTTATGAAGTAAAATTTACCTATGTTCCTGACTGGCTTACTCGGCTTTCAATTGGCCTGTTGTTATATTGAGAATTCCAGTGATTTGCATATGAATTTAACAGAACAGATTTGTTGATGGTTGTTATAGCCAAGACATCTATTCAGATTTGTTAAGGTGGAATGATCATAAGAAGCTCATATTATGATTAAACCAATGCAAACTGATCTGTTAAACTAGGGAAATACAAATTTTCTTACTATCAGTTAACTGTCATAAACTAATAATTGCAGGGATTTCACTATTTAAATACTGTTCTCCTGTAGCTCTATGTAAAAATATACTCGTGATCCATAACAATTATTATGGATCGGAGGGGGTATTATTGTACTGCTGCTTAACTGTATTGTATATTGATATGTTATGTTTGCTGAAAAGCTTAATCATGAATCAAGTAACACATGTATTTCTAACCATTATTTAGATGGAGTTTGGTTGTCATTTTCCTTACACAAAGACAATGAAGCCACCCATTAAATATTTCTATGCAGTATTAATTTCTTTATTGCCTTTGCTGACATGACAACAATCCTCTTTAAAGGTTTGACAGATCTGGGAAAGAAGGTGAGGACCAACAAACAGAAGAGGAAAGAATGACCCTTCTTTCAAAGCTTCATGCCATCCTGTGTCCATTCCTTCTAAGGGCCATGAAGTCAGATGTCGAAAACAGGGTTCCACAAATGAAAGGAGCCACATGCTACAAGACTAAAGTTGTCCAAAATTCTGATGTGATTAGCATCACATGCCCTAGCGACCATGCAGCAATAAAAGGCGCAAGGGCTGGTGCTCAAGAGGTAGCAGCAGAGGTTGTTGCTGAAAGTGGTGGTGAAAGTAGCCCTAACACGCGGTCCTGTCAATTGGGCTTGGAAGTGCAAGGCAGCAGGGCTATTAAGAGGCCACGGACAAATGATGCACTTGTCTCCCTGGTTGGCAAAAGCAATCCAGTCAGGCGTGTGCAAGTGCGAGAGCCAACTCCCTCCGAATCAATCATCAAGTCACTCAAAGAGATACCTGACTTAGCCCGCAGTGATATTCTAAGAGCCTACAGTACTCTTATCCGTGATGATCGCCAATTTGAATCTCTCATGGCGCTCCCAATGAACATGAGAAAGGATTGGCTGCTCATGGAGATTGGAAACAGGTAGTGGTAGCTGCTGATGGAGATTGGAAACAAGTATTGGTCGGCTGGTCGCTCCATTGCTCCATCAGTATGAATGTTTAGATGTTGTCCGCTGGACTTTTGGTAAACTTGAACTCGTGCTCCTGATGCTCCTCTCCGGAGTAATTAGTCTTCCTAATATAGGAACCATGCATGTGATGGTCTGCACATGTGAGGTGCCATTTATGTATATATGGAATTAATCTCATGCTATCCTTATAACTAGATATGTAGTCTGCTTATTCCTCAACTGCAGTGTCATTTACCTGTGACTCCTGAGAATATTTGATATGAGTGGTAAAATTATCATGAAAAATTGCTTCGATTTGCTTAGACGCATGTGTTTCTGCTGCCTTTTTATTTCAATATTAATTTAACTGTTCAACCGTCAGCAATTTGCACTCTATTGGCCTGAAGGTGAACATCTCTAATCTCTTTTTAGAACTTGTAAAAAGAATCTTGATGAGCGAAAGCTTGTCCAATCTATTTGTTGCTGTATGCAAATTTTGCGGAAATGTGGTCAAAAGTTTCACCTCATTGTGCAGTGTTCTTCAGGATAGGGCTCATTGTTACCATGTTTCTGAACATGGTAGAGTAATAAAATAATGGGAAGATGGTAGCAACTGCAAGCAGCACTATTGTGCAAACTGTGTAGCAGAAGCTCCTATGAGAATTTCTGAAGTTCCTTTGAGATTGACATGTCTTAAGAGAAAAGAATTTGCATGCTTTTTCCTTTAGAGAAAATAACTGGATATAATTCCCGCGTGCATCACTTGGTACTGCCGACGTGGCTGCTGCATATTTTTGTAAAACAGGTTTTGTTTTTTTGACAGCTAATTGTGTTTAATAGGGATCAAGAACTTGAATTTTCTTATCAGCTGCCTGTCTGTAATGGCTGTAATCCTGATGATTAATGAATGAAGGCTCCTTCTGATCTC
The DNA here is from genome assembly GCF_002162155.2 of Triticum dicoccoides. Classification (NCBI taxonomy): domain Eukaryota; kingdom Viridiplantae; phylum Streptophyta; class Magnoliopsida; order Poales; family Poaceae; genus Triticum; species Triticum dicoccoides. The sequence continues at coordinate 735,639,088 of NC_041386.1, read as the reverse complement.
CCTGGGGAAAAGTAATCCTGCATCTGTCATGTTCTGACTATTTTGTACTGGAGGTTCTGGTATGCTAGGATTCGGGCTTACTTAACATAATTAAACCCCCTGGTGTTTAATGCCAGGTTAGGTGGTTGACAAGAACTGAGATAGTTTTTTAAGCCTGAAAGTGAATCTTGATTTTCTCAACAAAAAAAAAGCTTTTAGACAGAATCTCATCAAGTGAAAGCTTGTGCAATCTATTTGTTCCTGTATGTAAATTTTATAATTTTGAAATGTTGGCAAAAAAGCTCTGCGTACATCTGAAATTCATGTTCCTGCGTGAATCTTGATTTATCTCACAATATTCTGGTTTTCGAATAGAATTTGGTGAAGATGAATGGGAATATAAACTAAGGAGGGTAGGTGAGATGTAGAACAGAGCCTTTCTTCAGTTACAGATCATACACGATGCCCATTTCCCCCGAGCCAGCGCCTCCACTTGAAGGATTATTTGGTCCAAACGTCTTTCTGAGCTCTGGTTCAGCCGCTAACCTTCGGGCTTGATTCATCGTTTGTTGGCTGCTCTGTTTCAGTGCTGGCTTGCTCTCTGCTTCAGGAACTGACTGGGTCCCATCTTGGATGAAGCAGTTTTGTATTGCTATCTTTCTGAAAAATGCAGTCTCACAAGCTTTCTGACCAGGGATCCATTTGGCACCTCCTTGTAGCAGAATCTCTACAAGGAGAGGGGGAAAACCTGGTAGTGTTTTGACAATAACAGAACTTTTTGTTACAAAAGGAAAAAGTAAATTATTAGAGCAGAATCTACTTTTTGTATATTTCAGAAGTTCATACCTCTCTTTGTACTTTGCTCTGATCTCTCGACCACGAGTGGATTCAGTTCAAACATGGCCTAAAGCCAGAAATGAATAGATGTGGTGAGTAAGAACATCATTCCCTTTCCCATCCAATTTGTGCGACTGGCAAAATAGTAGGACAAGGCAGAAATACCCAGTGGAGTACACCATAGTTATCTGACCAGAGTTATGAACATTGACGGAGATAACCAGAGTCTTGTGGAGATCATGACGTCTGTTGTAGGTTGCTTGGAAGACATGCAGTTCCATCATTAACCCAATTGAATGG
>NC_041386.1:735598543-735637752 GCF_002162155.2 Triticum dicoccoides | reverse complement strand
AAAAACCAAGCAGTCCATACTACAAGTAGCACACAAGCGAAATAAAACGTCTGCTGGGGCCTCTGCGCAAGCATGCCCTTAAATTTTTTTATTCAACACACATGATAAATTAGTTTACAAGTAGATTTCCAATTAGCTATAAACTATTCATGGAATTTGCTTTTCATGTTCTTGCCATGTTCACTTTTATAAGATCTTGTACTATGTTCTTAACAATTTTTAAATGGCATCTTTTTTTTTGCATTGACCATGGCAACTATATGATTTTTTTTGTTCAACAAACATGGAAAATTCGTTTACATGTAGGTTTCCTATTAGCTATAAACTTTTTTAGTTGACATTTATAAGTTCATCTCCTATGTGTTGAACAAACTTATTTACATGGCATTTTATTTTTTGCAATGACCATGGCAAAAGAAAAATTGTATTGACCATGGGAAAGTTGCAAAAGGTCACATGGCAAATTGATAAAATTTTATTCCATTAAACTCGAAAATTGCATAAATGTTCATAATTGTTAAGATTTTAAAAACATTTAATGCTCACTTTTGCAACTATATGATTTTTTTGTTCAACAAACATGGAAAACTAGTTTACCATGGCAGTCATTTATTTCGCCATGTTTTTTTCTGTTGAAGTTCCCATCTTCCCATTTTGATTATCTTTGTAAATTTTTACCTTCAAGGACGGTAGCGTTTTAAATTATAATATCACATTTTTTTCTATCCAAAATGTTGACCACAAAAATCACTGCCATGTTGTACCAATATTAAGCCCGTTTTCAAAGATTTTCCATGCATTTTAGAGAGAAAATTCATGATTTTAAGAACTATACCAGAATTGGTCTTTTCATAAGTAGGGAAAAAGGGGATCCGCTGGCCCTCGTTCGTTCCCGTCTTGTTGTTCCCCACCGATCGTCCTCCCAGAAGCGAAGCGCCGCTGGCCGCCGTCACCGTCCTAATCCAAAATACCACCGTAAGATCACCACCCATTACTCTCTGTTCATCTTTTCCCACAGAGATCAATGATTTCCTCTCTCTATTTAATTTGCAGATCCACCCGACCGGACCTAACCCTGTCTCCCGCTTCTGATCCATGTTCGAGAGGAACACCAAGTCGAGGATGGAAAGCCATCCAGGGCTGACGTCAGGTGCGGCCGGCCTGCTCACCGACGACCTCATCCTGGAGATCTTCTCCCGTCTCCCTGCCAGATCCCTTCACCGCTTCAAGTGCGTCTCCGTGTCCTGGCGCGACCTCATCACCGACCCCGCAAACCGCAACAAGCTGTCCCAGACTCTCGCCGGCTTCCTCTACACGTCCCCCGGCGGCAGGGACCACCACTTCGCCAGCGTCTCCGGGGACGGCGCAGCCCCATTCGACCTTTCCCTCCCTTACCTGCGCAATGACAAGGACGATAAGGGCATCACCCTCGTCGACGCCTGCAATGGCCTCCTTCTCTGCCGTCGCCACAAGAAGAACAAGGCGACCCCTTGGAAAGAGGATGATTTTGGTTTTGTGATGTGCAATCCCGTTACAGGGAGGTGGGTGGAGCTGCCCTCACAGCCACAGGCGCCCCCGAGAAGATATACCCACACCGTAGGCCTGGCTTTTGATTCGGCAGTCTCGTCCCATTTCCACGTTCTTCATTTCGAAGAGACCTATACGGGATCTTACATAACAGGAGTGAACATCTACTCGTCGCGAACAAGAGCATGGAGTCATAGGGACATCAGTGGGATGGTTGACAAAGTTACCCTGTTCTCTAGGAGTAAATGTGTCTTTGCTGGAGGTATGATGTACCTCATGGGCAATCTGGAGGAGATGAACGGTGAGTATGTGCTGGTGGGGGTGGACATGGAGGGGAAAGTGTGGAAGACTATCCGCACGCCGTATGGTCGAAGATTTGGTATGATTGGATTGTCTCAGGGGTGCTTACACTATCTTGTAGCTTCTGTCGATAATTACGATGCAATCCAGGTTTCTGAGATAGCGCTCTGGTGCCTCAAGGATCGTGACAGTAAAGAATTAGTCCTGAAGCATACCGCCAACATCAATAAGCTTATGAGCATGACTGAAAAGATGTACATGGTGGCTGAGATTCATCCAGATTGCGACACCATTTTCTTGGTTTCATTTGGTGGTGATACCTTGGCAGCATACGATATGCGACATCAGAAAGTTGGTTGTATCCTTAATCTTGAGAAGAACACACGATGGTTTCTACCTTATGTTCCTCTACTCTCGGAGTCATTAGCAGGTGAGGATTGTCGGTAGTGTTATCTTCAAACCACGCTTGTGCTTCCTCAAAGAATTGGCTCTTCTGTTGGCTGAAGTACCTGTTTGTGTACCTCTGGATCTGCTTGAATCATGCCACTCAATTTTCTAGTGCTTACTCTCTTGCTTGGTTGATTTTCAGTTCAGAGCAATGACTAGCAATGCCTGGTATACATACAGATTAAGCATTATGTCGTTTCCAAAGAGCATTCTTACCCTTGTTCTTATTTTCCTAGCACTGGTTGTTGTTCTGGACATGTGTTAGTTCCATGGGGCTAAATTGCTTAATTATACTGTAATCGTTCTTCCTTTCCATAAGAATCAGCTATAATGGTTATCCTAAATCCAGTTGCAGATTGTGAACCAGGTAGTGTAGTAAAAGGTTCAATCAGACTGATTACTGGTGTGATTTCTAGTACTTTGGTAATACACTGCCTTTGAGCAAGTTCTTTTTATTTATGTTTGCTATAGCTAGTGAATTGAGTAGAGCTTTGGATCTATTAATCACAGAGAAATTGCATCAATGTCAACAAATAAAATTGGAGTTCACACTCTTGTACAAATAGCAGCGCCCAGGTGAAAGAAATCAGTACACCAAAGTTTTACTGACAATAGTAATAACAGTTTTATAGAAATGCAGCTTCAAGGACATGTACGATATTTGTCCGTGGACATGGCTGAATGACCACAAAAATAAGCCCTCTTGGTGCCCGCTATGTTGACTGATTTGGCTGCGTTGCTACCCTGTCTGAGTCGGCCCACCAAAAGTTGTTGTCGATGCGATAATTACTGATTCTTGAATGAGTTTGTTTTAGGACTCTGGAATGAAAATAGACAATCTGAACTGAAAACAGTTGAGATGAATCATTCAAGAATGCCATTTTATTCCAAGAAAAGCTCCGAGCTGCTTGAGAACTAATGATGTAGTATTTACATTAAACTTGGCATGGACCGAGTCAGATGCAGGTATCAGTTTTGAATTCCTAGAGAAATATTACGACAGGAGAAGATTGTCTGTTCTCTGAAAACAAAATCATTAGGAAAAAGTGTAACATATAATTACTTTTTGATGACGTGGTTGATTGACCTCAAGAGATGACTTTAGGAGGAGCAGGGGATTTGCCTGACATGTTTGAGTAGTCTGATCAAGCCGCGAGTTTTAGTTTTTGCCAATGTAAATAGTATGTTCCTTATGTTCTGCATACACTTTACTCGACATCTGTGTACCCTTATGTTCTGCTAGGGCAGTTTTCTGGGTTCGCATTTATGAATCATGATGTTTGCATTGGGGGGCATTCTTGCTAGCTTTTCTGGAGAAGTAACCCTTGAGCAATGGAGCTGTGTATACATGTGTTTTCCCAGATGGCATGTGCAATCATCTCATCATGCATCCTGATGGTATGTGATCGCTTCCTATGTGTTACAGTGGCATTGATTTTCTTCTATAAAATGCTCAAGATTTCAGTGGCGCCTCGGGCATTTGTCTTATATATTTATCAGTCTGTCATGTAAAATGCTGTAAATCACACCTATTTTGAGTTTCTCTATTGTTTTACTTCCATATAATGAAGCTGCCCTCGCGTCTGTCAGTAGAATAATTTGGTTGAACAACATTATCAACCATTTGACCAAGGACTCGCTCTGCCTTGTCATGCTTTGATTATCTTGTGATTGGAGGTTGAGGAAGGTTAGGTTTCATGCTGCGTTTGGTCTGGTACATAGTGCCATGCTTGCTTACTTAGCCTAACTAAACCATTTGGTGTTAATTGCTATGTTAGGTAGCTAACATTTTAAGCATGTTCACATAACTGGGTTTGGACAGAGATTGGTAAAACCTTTTATTGTACATTTAAATTCAACGCTCCGTTTGCGTTGCATATTTTAAGTTAATCTCTTTTTGTAATTATTCTTTTCTTGTCTTTGTTGTGATCTCACGTCTGGGTTGAGTCAAACACAGCGTAAAAGACAGAAATAACTAAAAGTGATGAATAAAAGCATCCCCTTTTCCATTCAGCTTGGGTGACCGGCAAAACACAGTTGAAGCAGGCAGAGATATCCAGGGTTGTGCACAATAGTTTTCTGCTTGGGGCAGCATGCAGGTGAAGAAGTCTATACACCAGAGTTCTTAACGTAGACACAGAGTGTTGCGGAGATCACGACGTCTGTTGTAAGTTGCTTGGAGGACATGCAATTTTCTGAAACTAAAACTGTTAACCCAGTTGAATGGGGTTTTCACAGACACAGACTGAAACTTTTGTTAATGATCTGCCTTGGACCACATCAGTCTGTAGCTAGTGGCCAACATCTGCAGAAATACTCTCTCGGTCATTTTTATCTTCATAAAGAGCTGGCCATTCATTTCATCATTTGTCTTTAGTTTGAACATTTGCCATAGTAAGCAGAGGATTTTATCCTAGCTAGTAGCATATATACATAATCTTGGTCTAGTGGATTTTGCATTTTCCTACCTGTGTAATTTTTTCCAGTTTCTTTGATTCAAAGTGGACTCTCTCCTTTTGCGTACAGCTACGATGAACTAATTAACCAAGGAGAGAATAAAAGCACTCAAACCCGACTCAGACGTCGGTAACTTTTAGGACCCCTCCACAAAAAAGTCCTTTCCTGCATGAAATGGCAGCAAAGATTCAACACTAGTAACAACTACACATGGAGGCCGGGAACACTGCTTATCATATATGTCAAACTTGTTGCAGGCGGCAACGAGGTAGACAGGCAGGCGGACCACCTATATTCAGGTACCTGCGAAGAACATGGCAGACTCCAGGTACCGGCAATCGGTTTCCAGCCAGGGGCGGTGCTCCCTAGCTATGGCGGCGGCGGCTGTCCCTTTCCTCTGGCAGTATGGCAGCCGTGGTGGCGGCTGGTGGTTGGTTCGGTGCCGATCTGTCGTCGGCTTCACTTGCCATAACGCGAGTTTGGGACCGTGGAGGTTGGGCTTCAGCGGTGGGCACTTCGATGGTTGGTGTGTGCCACTTTGGACGGTGTCAATTCGGGAGCGCTCCGGTTGTGGCGGTGCAATAGCCTTTGGTGAGGCTAACCTCCTTGGTGCCGCGGCACGAGTGGTGTAGTGGTGAGGCGTCGGCTGGTGGTTGGCTCCCTGTTCTAGTCCGCGTGGTCTGCCATTAGCACCTCACGCTATGCTTCCTCGGCTAGTTTGGTGTTTGGTGGCTGAGTCTCATCCCAAGAGGCTCATAAAAGGTGGAGGGTTTATGGGCTCTAGGCGAAAGCTTTGGCCTACGACCGCACCATCCGCCATGAGCATCCACGGTATCGCGCCCTACAAGCGGAGGAAGAAGGCGCCATCGCGGAGGTCAATGAGGCGGGCGGCATGCCCACTGCCGCCGCCGATAGCAAGGAATAGTAGATCATTGTGGTTGGTACTAGGTTTCCGTGGCACTACAAGAAATATGCTACTTGTGACCTTCTCATAGTGACCGTGAGTGAAATGGTCATAAATCTATGATCATTTTGAACCAAATGGTCGTAAGGCGTTTGAGAGGGTCCAAACCATAAAGCATAACGGCCATTTAATTAAAAAGGAGAAAATTTCCTTATAGAAAACAGACAACAGTGGTGTCGAGCTTATTTTTAGCCGATAGCGAGGAATAGTAGACCATGCCGGACATCGGGAAGACATGTCGTGGGAATGAAGATCCGTCACAGCCGATTATAGACTAGTCTAGCCTAGTCCGGCATGGTTTAGTTAAAATATGTCTGAAAAGTAAATGTTTTCATCCAATTTAGATGTTAATCATCCAGTTTGCATGTAATTCGTCCGGTTTATTGGAATCCAGCTTGAAATGTATGCAGCTATGGTTAAATGGTCGACTCCCGCATATGTGTCCTTGAATTAATCCCTGACGGTCTAAGGACTGATGCGGCGTTTGATTTGAGAGTCGGTGTTGGAGATGCCTTAAGGTGAACCAATAAGCGGTCACGTGGGGTCTATGAAGGATACACGACATGTGAGGGAGGAGGGCGACAAGCAAACGTGGTTTAAAAGAGTTTTACCTTTTACGTATTTTAGGGGGTGTTTGATTCAGGGACTTTTTAGTCCCAGAGACTAGAAAAAGTTCTTAAAAAGTCCCTAGGAACCAAACGGGAAGGACTTTTTCTACAGAGACTAGAAAAAGACTCTACTTGAGAGCCTTTTTTGATTAGTGCCTGGGCTAGAAAAAGTTTATGGAATGAGAACAGACGAGATGAGTTACTCAAGAATGTCATTTTGTTCCAAGAGAAGCTCCGAGCTGCTCTAGGACGGATTAATTTTTTCTTTCCGAACTTGGCATGGATTGACTAAGAAGTTTTACATATCCATAAAGAGCTGACCTTTTGTTTGTCACTGTTAACATTAGCCACATTGAGCAGAGGATTGAATCCCAGCTAGCATCAAACATAATCTTGGCCTAGTGGTTTTCTCTTTGGTTTTTCCTACCTGTATATTTTTTTTCTAGTTTCTTGGATCCATAGTGGACTTCTCTATCTCTCTCTTTCCAGTGAATTAATTAACTGAGAACACAAGAGAAGACGAGCACTGTTACCTGACTACGTGTGGTAACCGAGAGCACAAGACAAGAGACAACCGAGTGCACGGAGGTAGCTTTTGGGACTCTGCTCATCATATATGTGTAACTTATCGCAGGCAGCAGCAAGGCATGCGAGCAGACGGACACCTCTTTTCAGGTGCTTGTTCTAGACAGTCCAGCCAAAATTTTCCTAGTTTGTTTATGTTCATCTTTTACCTAGCTAGTGTCTTCTAGACAGTCTAGCTGCATATGTGATGTCTATATGGAGGTAATCTAATGAGTTTTATTCTTAATTAGTAGTATGAAGTTTGCTTATTCCTCAGGTACAGTGCCATTTACCCTTGACTCCTGAGAACAATTTTATGAGTGGTAAAGTCGTCCCAATTATTAAATTTGCTTAAATGCATGAGTTTCTGCTACTACTCTTTTGTATTGATGCATATGTTCAACCTTCAGCAGTTTAATCTCCATTCTCTGTTTTTAAGAACTTTTAAATTGAATCTCATCAAGTGAAAGCTTGTCCAATCTATTTGTTCCTGTATATAAATACTACTTATTCCTCAAAAAAATTAAAAAGAACTTCTGAAACATTGAAAAAAGTTTTGCCTCATTCTGAAATTGCTGTTCTTGAGGACTGGGCTCAAGACTGTAACTAATTGGAAGGTCGTAGTAACTTCAAGCAGCTCTCACTTGTGCAAGCTCTGTAGCTATGTGGCCCATCTTGGATGAAGCAACTTTTTATTACCATGTCTCTGAACATTGCAACGTAGCTCCTTGGATCCAAAGTGGAATCCTCCAGAAAAGACCTTCCCTGCATGAAATGGCAGTAAAGATTCACAACAGTAATAGCTACAGAATGGAAGCTGGGAGCACTACTCATCATGTATGTCAATTTTATTGCAGGCAGCAACAAAAAAGGCAGGCAAGCAGATGAACACCTCTTTTCAGGGCCTGGGAAGAGCATCGCACACTCCAGGTACCACCCGACTGCCTTAAGAAATATTATATTACGAGTTTACGACAGAAGAAGATTGTTTGTTCTCTGAAAAACATAATTCTTTTGGACTCTGCAGCAGACTTCCAGATATTTCGGCACGGTTAACCTTAAGAGATGTCTTCAGGAGGAGTAAGGAATCTGCCTGACATGTTTATGCCGTCTAAATAACGCTGAGCATTTTTACTTAGTTGTCTCTAGAGAGTGTAGCCAAATTTGCCTACCATGTATTGTATTGTGCAGTGCACACCTAATCATCTCAGAAATTCACTAGGAGAGCATTTTTGCGGATGCAGGGCGGCATATTTGGCGGAACGAATGTAGCATGTAAATGGTGAACCAGTGCCAAGTTCATGCTACTAAAACATGCAAAGTGCAACTTTTAAGTGGTTCATATTTAGCGGTGACAATCTTCAATGAGACCCACCCAGTAGAGGTAACTACGGGGAGACAAGGTTAAAAGAAGAAACCCACCCTGTACTGATTTGGTTCCCCGTCTTCAGCTGCCGTACTGATTTGGTTCATGGCAAAGAGATTCACCCAGTAGAGGTAACTATGGGGTATCTCCATAGCTATATGGAATATTTTGCAGCAGCTCAAAGATATACCGTCGAGGATGTGTTATTAAAGGGGAAGATGCCTGCTCTGGAGGTTCCGATGCCAACTGTGGTGGCTGCGCCTCCGCCGGCCCCTCCATGGCCTTCACCACCGATGGGTAACTGGCCCTATCAGTGGATGGTTGATTCATGTCTTCTGATGGCGCAGCGGTAGCTGGCATGATTCCGAGAAAGCCTGACGGTACGGGTTTTTTTTTTTGGCCTACAAAGTTTTATTTAACTGTAATGAGGCAATGGAAGCCGAGCTCCCCAAGAGAATAGAATAAGATGACCATAAGCCTAACAGATGATTATTTTTTCGGCCTACGGAAAATAGAATAGAGTAGCAGATCAATTGGCAAACTATAGCCGCACAGAGTGTAATAGGGCAGTGTGGCTTAAACATACCCCCTTGTATTGAGGATTTGTTGCCTCTTGATTCGAACTCTTTGACTTTTGAAAAACTCCCATTTACCCCACACACAAAAAAAAAACTGGTAGTTGAATAACCATCAGCAACAGAAGAACAAGAGATATGGGGATATCGTTCCACAATAAATCATCCCATGATGTTGAAATGCAGCAACATCCTATCTGTTTCCTTTCGAATGATTTATTGTCCTAAATAAATAGCATCAGCGTCCTTAGCTTTACCAAGCAGCTTCCACTGATGTAAAAAAAGGCAAGCATTTTAAACAGGCAATCAGATGAATGATTTTCCTCCACTGTCTAACAGATCATCAAGCTGGCATTACTGAACTATGATAAACTTCAAAGGACATCGCTAATCCTATGCACAAGTTCAGGTATCTTGTCATTCCATCAGCATAACTGAATGACATCACAAGTCCGTGCTTTCTTTTTTTCCGATATGTCTGTCTGCCGGTCGGCCTACTCTGTGCTGTAATGAAGCACCAATACCAGTATGGAGAACAACATTCTTGCTGCTCCTCTGAAAATGAACAAAAAAAACACTAATCTGCTGTCATGTCAACATTCTTGTTGCTGCTCTGAAAATGAACACAATATTCTGCTGCTGTGAAACCACATATCACACGCCCCTGTGGCAGTGGATTGCTAAGCTGGTTGTGGATTCCCTGATCTGAACCGAAGCAAATCCACCACACACACATGATCTATGCAGCACCCCGCTTGGACCTAATCGTCTCTAACCTAAACTCTCCCGACAAGCCCTTCCACCCTACAATCACCGCGCCGTCGGCCTCCCTCCGCCCCAAGAGCGCCGCTCGTCGAGCCCCCGCATGCATACCCCTAATTTTGTACCAAAACTTAGCATTTCAGCTCGATTTTGGGGCAGGTGTGAAAATACATGAGCGTAGTGCCTTAGTCGATGCTCTCAATCGCCGCCATGCGCGCCTCCACTTCCCGTTGTCACCATGGCTTTGCCGTTCTGGATGCTCACCGCTGCATTGCCTCTCGCATCAGCTGGATCTGACGCCTCTACTTCGATGTAGGTGAGGCCGTGAGGGTGAGGCACCGCATGGTTGCGATGCGGTCGAGCCAATGAGACTGTCCCGATAGACACACGTGAGAGATGCCAGCACCGCACGATCAAACTTGATCGGACAACTCACTGGGAGGTTTGCGCTAGCTAGAAATCAGTCGGTCTAAGTGAAAGTTTTGCTTTCTTTATTTGCCTAGAAAGGAAGAATCATGATGGAAAAAGGTAAATTCTGAAAATTGTGAATCCTTTACAAACATACCTTTTTTATGTTTGTATATGTACGACTCTATGCAATCCAAGCATCCCCATTTCCTCTTCCTCTAGTCTAGTCTAGAAAAAAGGGGGTCCAGCGGCCGTGCTGTTGTTCCCCACTGTCCTTCGAGAAGGGAAGCGCCACCGGTCACATCTCCGTTAGCCGCCGCCGTAAACCAGACGAAGGTACTTTTCCCACTCACCACAGCAGGAACATCACCACTGAGTTGATTTTCCTCAGCCAGATCCATGACCTGACCGTGTCCCTTGCCTAACCCTTCCTCTTCCGCTCCATGGAGGAGGCGGAGAAGGGGGAGATCTTCAAGATGAACACCAAGCCGAGCTCCATGAAGGAGGCGGAGAAGGGTGAGGTCTTCGAGAGGAACACCAGGTTGAGGCTGGATAACCATCCGGAGGCGACGGCGGAGGCGCCCAGCCTATTCACCGACGACATCATCCTAGAGATCCTCTCCCGCCTCCCGGCCAGATCCGTCCACCGCTTCAAGTGCATCTCCGTGTCCTGGCGCAACCTCATCGCCGACCCCGCCAACCGCAAGAAGCTCCCCCAAACCCTCGCTGGCTTCCTCTACTTCACCACCGACAACATCGGGCATCACCACCAGTTCGCCAGCATCTCCGGCAGGGCACCCCCGTTCGACCCTTCCCTCCCTTACCTGCAACCTAACAAGTACAAGGACATGACCCAGGTAGACGCCTGCAATGGCCTCCTTCTGTACCGCGGCAGCAACAACAAGTTGGTCGCTTGGAATTGGGCAAAGGACGATTTCCATTTTGTCGTGTGCAATCCGGTCACCGGGAGGTGGGTAGAGCTGCCCCCTTCACCGCAGTCGCCGGAAAACAGATTTAGCTGTATTGCAGGTCTGGCTTTTGATCCCGCAGTCTCATCCCATTTCTACGTTCTTCAATTCGAGCAGACCTTTCAGGGATCTTACATCACAGCAGTGAACATCTACTCGTCGCGGACAAGAGCCTGGACTCGCAGGGATAGTGGGATGGTTGAGAAAGTGGTGCTGTTCTATCTCACTAGATGTGTATTTGTCGGTGGTATGATGTACCTGATGGGCATCCATAAAGGCATTAACGAAGAGAATGTGCTGGTGGGTGTGGACATGGAAGTGAAAGTGTGGAAGATTATCCGTGTGCCGTACAGTTCAGGAGTTGGCACGCTTGGATCATCGCAGGGGTGCTTACACTTTGCTATAGCTTCTTCCATTGATAAGATTGAACTCTGGTGCCTCAAGGATTGTGACAGTAAAGAATTGGTCCTGAAGAATACCGCAAGCATCGATAAGCTTACGAGCATGACTAGGAAGTGGTATAGTGTGGCTGAGATTCATCCAGATTGTGACACCATTTTCCTGGTTTCGTGGGAAGGTGATGCCTTGGCAGCGTACGATATGCAACATCAGAAAGTTGGTTGTATCCTTAATGTTGAGATAAACATAGGACAACGGCAGCGGTTTCTATCCTATGTTCCTCTATTTTTAGAGTCATTAGCAGATGCAGATGGGCAGTAGTGTGACCTTTAAACCACCCTTGTGCTTCCTCCAAAAATTGGATCTTCTGTCGGCTGAAGTACTTGTTTGTGTACCTCTGAATCTGCTTGAATCATGCTGCCCAATTGGCTGGTGCTTGCACTCCTGTTTGGTTGATTTCCAGTTCAGAGCAATGCCTGGTAAACCTATAGATTAAGCATAATGTTATTTCCGAAGAACATTGTTACCCATGTTCTTGTTTACCTAGCACTGGTTGTTGTTCTGGACATGTATTTGTTGCATGGGGCTAAATTATACTGTAATTGGTCTTCTTTCGATAACAATCAGTTATTATGATTATCCTAAATCCCAGTGCATATTGTCAACCTGTTAGTATACTACTAAAAGTTTCAATCAGACTGGTTACCGGTGCCATGTCTAGTTGACCTTATTCATTCAGTATTTTGGTAAAACACTGCCTTTGAGCAAGTTCCTTTTATATATGTTTTCTCTAGCTAATGAATTCAGTAGAGCCTTGGTTCTGTTAATCCCAGAGAAATTGCATCAATGCCAGTAAAAAGAATAATAACATTGGAAGCTTTCATGAAAAGTTTTCCTACTGGGTGTATGTGTGTTTCGTCCGTTTTTGTTGTTTCGGATGATAAATCGAAGGTACGTATCATATAAGCTTGTGTTTCGCATATCCAAATAGGATTTTGGTAGGTGCCAGGACATGTCATTTACTATTTTAGGAATGTAGTGACCCTAACATATAGGCTTGTCCGTTGGTTTGGACGCTTAGCGTTGTGCGCACTTAGCAACCATATATATATTGAAGCCCTGGTATTGCGGTGTCGATGTGCCTTGTGGCTGTATGCATCGAACTATATGTGGAAGGAAGAGAAATCGCTGTGTACATCGCCAGACTCCAAAATTCTGTCAAAAATGAAAATCATAATGTCAGTATAATGCTGATATTGCACAACCATGGAAACCTACAAGTTGTGAAAATTATCTTTAGGAAAACCTAAGGAAATCATCATGTTGCCAGTGCTTCATGGTTCGGTAAAGAGGCAAAAAAGCTGCCTGAAGTGAATCGTTCATTCCATAGAGAGGAGGAAAATTGTCAAAGCGTGGTTGCAGCTTCAGGACTGCATACTCTTGTATAATCTCCATTTCTGCTCTAATTTTGGGGGTGTAGTACACCAGTAGCAGTGTAGCAGAAACAGATCGGACTATTTCAGAGGTTTCAATCCCAGTTTCTATTTCCGAAGCTGCCCAAGGTATGTGCGTACTAGTAACAAACAGCAGCATTTGGTAGATTCCTTTCTTCACGTCGTCTGTCTATTCTGCCAAAAACTGCATGTAATTAAGTATACTAATTAATGGTTAAGAGTGGCCAAGCATGAACATAACATGTTTTCCATGTCGGCAGTGTCAAGAAATTTTTAGCTGTTGGGTTAGATCGAGTCAATTTGCTGTTGTACATTAATCATGAGTCCTGAATGTGTAACGCTACTGTTAATTGTATGTTGAATGGTTTTTCTTTTAGCTAGGACTTGTTCAGTTGAACAATCCATGGTGTGTATGCCAATAATTTCACACCATGCATGCATATCTTATTCGATATCACTGACTGGAGGGGTACTAGGTTGTGAAATGGCATTAGCCGTCCAAAAACAACTATACATAGCATTCATCTGTCTGGGGAATTAGAGGAAAAAAATGGTGTCTTGTGATGGTATTACAATCACTTCACTCTGAAATGAATTATTAGAACAGTACATATAGTAATATTCCTCACGGATACATACCATGCTGGTCATATAGGCCAGAGGGGCCCTAGAAGAAATTATTATTTTGGCATGTGGTGGAATGTATGGGGTATAGGACCAATGGTCCCTGATCCCTATAGTTAGTTCTGTTGTTCTGGTCACAATTGATGATGCTTATAGAGGATAAAAATCAGTGATGTGTGGTTTGACAGATGTTTTTTTGGCCTACAAGATGCTCAATTAAAATTTAGAAGTGGTTACAAAATAATCTGCTCCATGTTGCAATGGAAGATCCTTTGGCCTGCTGTGGAGCAAACCAGGCCTGAGGAGGCGCTGTCTAAGATCAGTCTTCATTTATAAACTTGCGAAACGAACAAGATTTTACTAGGCACGAGAAGAGAATGAAGTGTTTGTTTGTAGTTGAATTTCTGTTCTACAACGCGTGAATATTAGTTTTAATCTGCTTTGCTTAGTTGGTAGGGGTTGCTCATTACTGTTTGACAGGTACTGAATGGTGGTAGAACCTGTAGCTACGATCTTGTTTGCATCGAACGCCATTTATTTTAAAAAGCAGGCGTTGTGCCTTCTATGACATATGTAGTATGAAGTTGCATTCATTTATATATCAGCCCTAATAGCTTATAATTTTCCGACCTCATTTTGGTTCATGAAAATGCAACTTTATATATCGATTGTGTCCACCTGCCTTATGATGCTGTCTAGGTATCAACTGAATGAATTCAAGTAGATATGTTACCTTTTGTCACAAACCTAAAAACTGAAGGTGCGACTGAAGCCACTGACCGAAGCCTTGAAACCTCCCCCCTCAAGATCAACTGCTTCTAAAACTCTAAAATCACACCTCAAGATCAATTGAATAAAGAACTAGTTTCTGAGATAGAGCTCTGGTGCCTCAAAGATCGCGATAGTAAAGAATTGGTCCAGAAGCACACTGCCAGCATTGATAAGCTAATGAGCACAACCGAGCTGGGGTACAGGGTGGCTGAGATTCATCCAGATTGCGATACCATTTTTCAGGGTTCATATGGAGGTGATACCTTGGCAGCGTATGATATGCGACATCAGAAAGTTTGCTGTATCCTTAATCTTGAGACAAACATTACACAATGGCACCGGTTTCTACCCTATGTTCCTCTTTGCTCAGAGTCATTAGCAGATGCAGATGGGCAGTAGCGTTACCTTCAAACCACGCTTATGCTTCCTCCAAGAATTAGCTCTTCTGTCGGCTGTAACTATTTGTGTGTGTGCTTCTGAATCGTCTTGAATTATGCTGCTCAATTTACTGGTGATTACACTCGTGCTTGCTTGATTTTCAGTTGAGACAAATGCCTTGTAAATCTACTGATTAAGCATCATGTCATTTGCAAAGAACACCATTACTGCTGTTCTTTTTTGCCTAGCATTGGCTGTTATTCTGGAGTCTGGACATGTGTTAGTTCCATGTGACTAAATTATACTGTAATGGTCTTCCTTTCCATAACAATCAGTTATTATGGTTATCTTATATCCTATTGCAGATTGTGAACCTGATAGTGTACTAAAAGGCTCAATCAGACTGGTTACTGGTGCAATGTCTAGTTGACTTTATTCATTCAGTATTGGTAAAACACCACCATAATAAAATTATTTTTTAGTATCAATTCACTATACTGAATAAACCGAGGAGAGAATAAAATCTCTGATAGAGCTTGCATGAAATGGCAGCAAAGATTCAACAGTGGTAATAACCAGAGAATGGAAACTAGGAACACTACTCATCATATATGTCTTCTCTGGGAAGAAGAATATGGCACACTCAGCAGCCTTGAGAAGTACTCCTACTTTAATTCATTCAGAAAAAAGTGCAACAGATGCCTTATTTTAAACTCTGCAGCATACTTTCAGACACTTTGCATGGTTGGCCTCAAGACATGTCTTCAGGAGGAGAAAGGGATTTGTTTGACATGTTTTGGTAGTCTAAATCAAGCTGGAAGTCTAATGTAGCGTACACCTGTTAGGGAATTGTTTTATTATCTGTTTTGGATCATCTCAAGATCATCCAGCAGAGATGAGGACATATATTTGGTGGGGGAACGAAAGGTAGCCTGTAAATGGTGATGCGGTAGGTTCAAGCAAGAGGTAGCCGGTAAATGGTGATGCCGTAGGTTCAAGCAGGAGATGCCGGCAGCCCAAAGGACGGTTCGGGCTGTTTTCCTCAGGAACTCATGCGCCTTTTTTGTTGGTTGTCTGTTTTGTTTTGGTTTTCCACTTTTTTTCACTTTCCTATTTTTCCAAAAAAAAAAACTTTGGTTTCTGTATCTATTTTATGGTTTATTGTTAGGGACTTCCTATGATCTCAGTAATAGCAAATGAATTACTCTTCGATACAGGGATTTGGGTAGCTAGATTACATGAACAAGCAAGAACAGGGGGATTGAGAGGAGAGGGAGAGGTGGGAGAGGAAGCCGCCGTGATCCAACCGGATGACCTCCTGTTGCCTTCTCCCATGTACTTGTAGTTGGTTGGTGCATATACGGGCCCGGCCTATGAGCTCTGCAAGAGGCCAGCCCGAGTAGGGCTAGGGAAGGTCCCTAATATCCTTCCACATTTCCTTTTTGTTACTTTCCCTTTCTTCTACTTTCCTTTTTTCCTTTCTATTTTTATGTATATTAAGCGTTTATTTACCCTATTTTCTCTTTTTTCTTCATATTTTTAAGTTTCCTTTATTATTTAGTTTAAAATACAAGAGTTCATTTACAGCTCCATTAACAAATATTTTAGACATGTGAATATTGTATTTAAAGTAGATGAACATTTTTCCAAACATACATAAGATATTTTCTTCAATTACGTGAACATTTCTTGAACAGAGTGAACAACTTTAAGAACAGATTGAATTAATTTATTATAGTTATGTGAACATTTTCTTAAATAA
The DNA here is from genome assembly GCF_002162155.2 of Triticum dicoccoides. Taxonomy (NCBI): domain Eukaryota; kingdom Viridiplantae; phylum Streptophyta; class Magnoliopsida; order Poales; family Poaceae; genus Triticum; species Triticum dicoccoides. Next base: position 735,621,418 of record NC_041386.1, on the reverse strand, counting down.
ATAAATAAAACAGTGGGAATATTTTTTGAAGTATGTGAACATTTTCTTTAAGGTCTGTGAACATTTTTTAAAAATATAGTGACCATTTTTTAACCAACATGACCTTCTCATTAAATGTACGGGAACAATTTTTCAATCCATGGAAACATATTATAAATACTCAATGAAGATGTTCAAACTGCATGAGGAATATTATAAAACCGTTCTTTATTTTTTTATTTTCATATAATTTAACTATTTTTATTATTGTTTCAGCATATTTTTCTTCATTTTATTTTCTAAAATTTCTCCATTTTGCTTTTATTTCTTTTTTGGTTTAAAAATACAATAATTGGTTTAGAGATACATAAAAAACTAGAGACATTTGATCATTTTATTTCAAGTACTTGAACATTTCTGAAACGCGCATGAAGTATTTCTTAAATTATATTAACATTTCCTGAAACATAGTGAACAAATTTTTAAACAGCTTGTACAATTTTTAAAATAACTTGAAGTTTTTATTGAAAGTATGTAAATATTTTTCCTAAAGTACATAAAAAAATTGGACAATGAAAAACAAATTAAGTAGGAAAACATTTTTAAAACAGCATGGACTTTTAATAAAAGTACGGGGATTTTTTTTAAAAAAGTGCATGAAAAAATTTCATTGCACAATGTACATTGTTTAAATATCTTAGGAACATTTTTAGTACATAAGAGAAACATTTTCATATAATGAACAAATTTCAAATATACAACAAACATTTTTTAATACACGCTGAACATTTTGAGTACTTGACAAAAAATTGTGCCCGATAAACATTTTCAATACACAACGGATATTCTTTTTCTCATGAAATTTTTATGCTCAAGGAGCCTTTTTGTTGATTCTTTTGAACTCTTTTTATCTATATGAACATTGTTTTATGTGGCATGGTTGATATACAAAACAAAAAATTATGTGCCATCCAAAAAAAATATCTTAAGACACGTGATTGTTTACTTTTATATAGATGAACATTTAATATGATTTATTGTCAAAATTATGTCACCGTCATTTGCTTTGTTTTTTGAATGCCATGAGGTTAGAGAGTTTTTTGTCCTCGCAGATCCGATTATTCGGATATGATGAGTTTATGTTGCTGTGTCTAGTTTTTTTATTGGTCTGATTCTCTGTGGAGGTGAAAATCTTTAATCGACACCATGGTTGCTTCTAGGGGATCATCCCTGGCCCAAGTACGTTATTTGATCAAGGCTTCCCATCTTTTTGGATGAGCGACTTAAGGCGCTTTGAAAAACCATTATTGATAATGTTCGTGTGGGTAAAAGAGTGACAACATCCTTGCTCCAGTCCAATTACAACATCTTTAACGAAGTCTTTGGAGTATTACTTCGAGCAGAGGTTGATACCGCAAAGAGGGTGTTTTCAAGAGATTTCATTTTAATTCTTAGTCACGGGACTTATTTATATTTTCTTGGATTTTAGGCCCAAATCAGTGTACGTGTAGTTGTTATGGGAATGAATAAAGTTACGGGTGTTTCTCAAAACAAAAAAAAGGTCACCTACACATGTGATTTTCTTTTTCTAAGGCACACGTACACAGGTAACTATACTAGCATTCGCTATTTGAACTCTTCAGTTAAATTTTTGAACATTGTCCGAAAAGAGGGAATGTAGTAGAGCATATTGTTGCTAGTAAAGGCTAAGAGATTTCTACTGTTTGTATGACCCCCCTAATTATTTTTTTACCAATATTAGACAGATGATGTAGATGTATCTCTGTTTTTTGTATGATCCTAATGAATCTAATTTACTTACCAAATATAGACAGGCGATGGAAGAAGTATGGCCTCCTTTGGTTTAGAGGAATTTCATAGGAATTCTAGAGGATAGGATTCTCATAGGATTTTTTCCTTAAGAACCCTTTCGTTCATTGGAATTGAATCCTATTCCTACATAGGATTGGTTCCTATCCTCCATATTTCATAGGAAAATAAAAATGAGCCTAGACTCAATGGAAAAATTCCTTTGGTGTGAACCAAATGACATCTTCTTTTCTATTCCTACTTATAGGATTTGAGATATATGTCATCTCGTTTCCTACAAATTTCCTATTCCTATGATAATCCTATCCTATGAACCAAAAGAAGCCTATATATTTTGGAACAAAGGCCATCTTCATGTAAAGACTAGCAGATAATAATATTTGGAATTTATTTGAGAGTAGCAGACATCATTGCACAAACTCTTATCTTGTGTACAAGAATTAAATTATACTCCATCTTGGCACAGGCAGCGGCCAGAATCTTCATAGTTGGCATGTTACCACGACAGATCTATATCTATATCTATACCTCTATGCCTACTTCTCTCCCTAATAATAAAGCACGGATCGGGTTTCCGGGTTCACCGTCGCGGCGTTTTTACAGAGAAGTCCTTATACTTTTTTGGTAATGAACCCGCAGTCCCGATGGCTAAGTGAAAAAAAAACGATTCGATTTTTACTCCTCGCCCCGTCTCCTTCTTCGACCCACACACGAACCGCCGCCCCTCCAGCCTGCCTGCCGATGCTCCGTCCGCCCCTCTTCTCCATCTTCTCCCCCAGGCCATACCGTGGTGGATGACATGCCCGCCGGCGCTCCATCCTCCCCTCTTCTCCATCTTTTCCCTAGCCATCTACCTCCTCCCTCCCTTTTCCGCCCCCACCTCTACTCCGATCTGGTCTGGAACTAGGCGCCGGCGACTTGGAGGCAGAGGAAACTCGAGCGCTCCTTCTGGATCGGGTCAACGCGGCGCCACCTCTCGATGCGGAACGGCGGGGGCGGCTAGATCGGCAGCGGCGACTGGAGCTGGGGATTGCCAGCCCTGGGAGGAGCGCGTCTCGCCGGCTGCGGCTCCACTGGGAGGATCGCAGCTACGTAGTCCGTCGCTCGCGCCGCTAGGAGAAAGAAGGGATGGCGCGACGGCCTAGGCAGGAGCTCGCCGGAGCCAAGCGACGGCAGACATGGGTGGGAGGCAGAGGGATCCGGCGTGGCGGCGCGAAGTCCTTCCAGGTGGAGGCATGTTGGGTGCCTTTGGCTGTCACCGACGCACACTGAGACAGGTGAGGAACAAAGCAACATGCTGAGTATTTGAGGTGCCTTCTTTAGTTTCAGAATCGTCTAAACTTCTGCACAACATGGCCTTGAAATACAGAAATAGATTATGTCTTTTGTTAGACTAGATTGTTGCCTATGTTATGCTGTTTGCAGGCTATAATTGTTCAGGGAGCCATGTAATTGGAGCTGAGAGAATTATTAGCACGTTATGTAAAGAAGTGTTGAGCCAGTACAAAGGGACGGTCCTCAATTTGTTAATAGCAGAGGTATGCCATTTTCTCTATTTTCCATCGCTTGTTCAAATTTCCATCCATGGACGAGTTTCTCGTGAGATGATTCTTTTATGAATTATCCGTAAATTGCAACTGATATGGTAATGCTCTATGTTCGTGCATACAGACCCACATAAAGTAAGGTCGGTCTGTGTTTATTTGATGGTACTCACGCTGTCAGGTTAGTTCCTTTTGACGGGTTGTGATGTACATGAATTTAATTGCCCTTTCAGTGCTGCAAATTAACTCATTTTCATGATGGAATAATTTTTGCATCAACAGGATTGAATCCGTATGCATCGTTCTGATGCAGAGGCCGGGGAGTCCCCCCTTTTCGAAAAAAAAAACATGATTGAATCCGTTGTCAGTAAAGAAAATGTTGGCTCAGATGTTATGTGCACAACCTGTGTGAGATGGTTGTTGTGTGGATAGAGAATCAGTTCCATGAAAACAAATAAAGGAGCGGATATTGCAATAGGTTAACCAGGTTACTTTGTGATTTGCCTTGCCCTTTACCATTCTCTGATGCAATGTAATTCATGAAAGAAAGGTAACAGGTGACAATACTTTTGCCTTTTATTCCAGCTGTGTGAGCGTTTACGGAGCCCGAACTGGGAGTCAACAGTCAGCTGCTGTCAAATCTCAAAAATGCGGGTTCGTTTTTCGTTACTTACAGCGAGAGCGGTCGTGGTGGACAGGAACGACCACCACGGATCCCTCGCCCCAAGTCATGATCCAGTTGTTGAATGTTCACAAGAAAATTTATGTGTAAGCAACGCTGCAGCCCCATCTCTCTCTCATACAGTATTCTATGTTTTGTTCCTGTTAAAATTCTGCTCAAGGTGCCAGTTTTTTCTACATTTGATCATCTATTAATGTTGAACAATACATGTACTTATATGTTTAAAGTGTTGTTGTCTTCTTGAACTAATACGATGCCATTTTAATTACCTTCTGTTTGACATTATTATACAGAGTTAAGTTGTCATCCTGAACTAATACGATGACATCTTAATTACTCTCTCTTTGACATTGTTATATAGATTCCTGAAACACTACCCATTGTTTCAGCTGCCTACATGTATGTGACAATACTAGCAGATCAAAATTCTTGTTGCTAAGGTGCAGACTGACCTGACTTCAAGGAAAAACCCTGGAGATTCAGTGTCAAATTTTCCTGCCAATTCCATTTTCACATGCTTCCAGAGATGTGTCTTCATTTGTTAGCAAATACTTTCGACATGGCGTAGAAAGTGTACTTCTGAGTACTTTTAAATTATTTTGCTATTTGAAAAGTTGTTTGAGTGGTAAATTGTATTCCAAATTTCTAAGAACATATTTATTTTGCAGGGACTGGAGATTGATTGATTGTTTGGTACATGCACCACTACTCTTCTATTATATGAACAATGTTAGTGTGACTTCTTGACGTCCACACTTTATACTTCCAAAAGCGATAACCGTATAAATTATCAGAACCCGTATATAATAAATGGCGTGTACTATCACATGGAGCGGGTTTTATTATTATTTTCCCTGTTGCAACGCACGGGCATTTGTACTAGTAATAATAAAGCAAGGTGCGTTTCTCCAATTTTTTCATCCGTTCACCACTAAAATAATTTTTATTTCTATTCGAGGTGGTACTAAACTTTTGTTCTCCGTCTGTTACCAAAGGAAAAGCGATTTGTCGAGAACTTCGTACGTGGGCCGCGCGCCCTATGGCCCAGTAAAGTCAGCCCTTTTTTCCTGCCCACGCAGCAATAAAACAAAAGCTATTTTCCGCTCAATGCGGCATATAGTTATACCTATGCACAGGGCGACCAAGACACGGTGGCCCATTTTCATTCGTGTTTTCTTTCAAATTTTCCTTTTCTGTTTCTCATTCTTTTTATTTCCTGTTTCTTTTATTTTTTCCCATTGCAAGTATATTTTGAATTGTTTTCTGAAATTCCACAATTTTCAAAAAATGTTTGCAGTTTCAATTTTTATTCACAATTTCGTAAAAAGTTAAGAATTACAAAAATTTGTTCCTATTTAAAAAAATGTTTCTATTTTGTGCCCTGATAAAATATGTTCAAAGTTTAAAAAATATTCACATTTTTAGTAAAATGTTCGTATTTTATAAAAATTCAATATTTAAACAAATGCATTTAAAAAATGTACCAAATTCAAAAAATATTCTTGATTTACATATAGGTTAAAAAATTTGAAAAGAATGTTTGCATTAAAGAAACACATTTTCTAAAATTCTTTTGCATGTTTAACACATCTTCCCAATTAGAAAAATTGTTCACGACGTATAAACATTCATATTTTTATAAGAATGTTAATGTATTTAAGAAATATATGCGAATTTCAGGAAATGTTCTTTTCAAATATTTTATTCTTGCTTTGTTCAAAAATGTATGGAATTTTCAAAAAATGTTCAAAATTTGGAAAATTGTTCAAGTTGCCAAGTATATTTGGTGGTTCATGTTATAAATTCCAAAATTGCGTTCCTTTTTAAAAAATGTTTGAAAATTTTAAAATTTTGCCATTCTGATTTATTTTCAGAATTTTAAAATTTATTCCCATTTTTTGGAAAATGTTTGGGTTTTCTAAAATTTGTTCAAGATTTAAAAATGTTACAAATTTGAAAATATTCTTGTTTTAGTGATATGTTCAAAAATTAAAAATAATATTTGCATTACCAGACACATTTTCTAAATTTCTTCCATATGTTTAAAACATGTTCCCGTTGCCAAAAAAAAATCACAACTTAAAAAACGTATTTTTATAAAACGTTCATGCTTTTAAGAAGTGTTTGTGAATTTCAACAAATGTTCTGTTCATTTTTTTATTCGTCTTTCTAAAATGTGTGGAATTTAAAACAAAATCGTAATTTGGAAAATTGTTCACGTTGCCAAGTATATTTGGCATTTCATAGTTATTAGTTTTTTAAAAGTTCAAAAAAAGGTTTTGAATCTGACATTGCATTAGCTTCTTTAATATTAACGCTAACCATTGGTTAGAAGAGCGCATTTGTTTGAGTGTCTCGCAACATGTGGTCGTGTCTTTGAGGTCGTGAGTTCGATCAGTCCCATACTGGGCCTGCTCCGCATCGGGTGCATCAAGCTAAGTCGGCTTGTTTAGAATAAGGAACACCATAAATTATTGATAGTGGTAGCTTCCATGCGTCAATAAAAGAGAATATGATGGTTAATTATAATTGAAACAAATTATGGGCACGAAGCCAATAAAAAAGAATATATTGGTTTGGCTCTAATTAAAGGGTGCCATGTTGAACTAGAGAATACGGACATGTGGGGGTCTTGATCCATTCTTATATTAAGCTAGAGGTCCCGTTGCAACGCACGAGCATGTGGGCTAGTAAATCATAAAGTAAGGTACCCAGCTGAATCCAATCCATTTCCAAGTACTCTCTCTGTAAAAAAAAATATAAGACATTTTTAGGTCACTAAAGTAGTGATCTAAAGCGTCTTATATTAGTTTAGTTTACGGAGGAAGTATAAAGAGGGGGGAAATGGTTCTGGTGAAGGGGGAAATGAAAATTGATGGGAACAAAAATACCCTGGATGTAGGTGTATCAAAGGGACGTCGTTGACAAATCTCAGTGTCGTTTTGGTGTGATTGATTGTCCCGCAAGATCATCATGTGCCTTCTGATTCTAACAGTTGCATCAGGCTCAAGACACAGTTGTTAGAATCCTACTTGAGGGCTGGTGAAGCCGATGCCGGCATGACGGCTCGTGTCACGGGCGCTAAAATCTGGCCGCGCACCCGGCAGTCGATGAAGAGGCGTGTGCCGGCACGGTAGAAGGAGACCGTGTCGCCTGTGGCGAGGTGGTGGTCGTGGACGAAGGCGCTCCACCCCATGGTCATGATGTAGCTCTGGCTGTTGTTGGAGTAGGAGTAGCGGAAGTCCCAGAGCTTGCCCCCACGGTCCTCAAAATTGAGCAGGAGTCCCTTCTCGTTCGCCGCCACATCCAGCGGGAAGTACTTCTCCGCGAACTGCTTGGGCACCACCAGCCGGTTCAGCTTCCCCACGTCGCTTGCTGTCACCACCTTGTCAAACATGTGCTCCCGCACGTCATCACCGCCGCCTGTAATCTGGACAAGTATTGGTGTAATTTCTGGAAAAAATAATGGCCGGTTAGTGCACCTTCTTTGCTGAAAAAACTTCATTAACTTAATGGCAGAACTTCTCTATTAGCACCTGGAACATGTAGACTCGAAGAAGACTTTGGTAACAGTGAAATCCTGATTACGACAACCATTTAGCTTCGTTAGAACATGAAGTATTAAATCAGGTCAATAGAGGAATTGAAGCCGAAGTAAAGGAGAGCTTATTTCCTCGTTTCTGCAAGGAACATTAGTACCTTTTATCAGCTAGTCTCTCCAATCTCTTGCGGCGTTCATCTGGTTGTTCCTCCAGAATGTCATCTGATTGTTCTTGTTTTGTGCTTCGTTCAACACTGGAACTATAATACCCGGCCAATTGCATTTTGATTGTAGGATTGCTTGGATGGTTACTAACAACAGTCCTCGAGGCATACTCTAGATCAGAAGCTGCACCGCCAAATTTTGTGGAAATGTCTGCAAGTCCTGGCATATGCTCAATGCTAATAACTGCAGTACCACGTTCGTGTTGTACTTTCTCTCGGACTTGGCCTGAACAGAAATATATAGGTTGGCCCATTGGTGGGATGGCATTAAAAACTAGCTTGAGCTTCAAGAGATTAGGCATTGCATCCGTCTCAAATTTTAGGAAAGCTATACCACACGTGCACCTCAAATTGAAGTACTTGAGAACTGAGAAACCGGATGCCTTGTCAAAGATGATCTTGTGAATGGGTGCTGTCTCCACATACAGTGACAGAGCAGTGAGGGCGCGCAACCCTCCGAGTATATCAACACAAATCATCTGAAGTTCCTTCACTGAAATCTTCAAGATGCATAGGTTGCCAAGTTCTCTAACCCACTTAGGAATTCGGTAAAATATGATGCAGCTGTGCGGTGAGCATTCAAATCTCTGGAGAAGAGGGGGAGGTGCCATGCTATCCCATGAAATACTTACTTTTGGAGTGCCACGAATCACAGTACTTTTAACCGAGGAGCCATGAGCCAATACTATACTTTTCAGATTGCCATGTCCACCGATTAAAGAACCCAGAGCTTCCATGCTTCTCTGCAGATGGTGGGAAGGGTGTGTGGAAGAACTGTTTAGATGTAGATCCTGCAGGTGGTTCAGCTTGCCAAGGTTCCACAGACTGAGGACAGAGCCACTCAGGCTGCTGCCAATCCATTCCAGCAGATTTGTGTCAACTGGAAGAGTCAGGTGCAACAAGTGTGGAAGATGTATAATATCCCATGGAACAGCAGTGACTCTTGTTGCATCCATAACATCCAATGTTTCTAAATATTGCAGCCTTCGCATTTGGTTTGGCAATCTTATCCACACATCACTTGTAATCTTCAAATATCTCAGATGAAACAGTTCTGAAATCCCAGTGAGGTCTATGGGGTCATGGTCACCACAATGACCAGATAATTGAAGGTTCAGAACACGAAGAACCTTGAACTCTCTAATACAAGGCATACACTCGAATAATCCAAAAAATCTAAGTGACCGAACTTGTGACTTTGTGATATTTGTTGGTGTCTTGGCATATTTTGCATCACCAAAGACGAGAGATAGTCGACGAACCTTATGAGAAAGTGCTATATTCTTTCGATTGTAGTCTATCGCTACAATAAAATTTTCTTCTGCAGACTTGTATGCAATAAGATCACGTACGACATCATGAACCGTACAGGACAGCACCTTATTGTTGTAGTTCATATATAAAGGTTGGATGAATCTTCTGTCAATAAGTTCATCAAAATAGATTCCTGCAGCTTTCTCCATCCAGTCTTGATCTTGCTCTTTCCCTTTTTGTGTAGCGATGAAGGCTTCAGCCACCCATTGCCTCATCAAATCATCCTTCCAGATTATGGAGCCCTCTGGATACATATGAAGATACAGCAAACATGTCTTCAAATGATGAGGAAGATTATTGTAGCTGAGGTTCAGTACTTGTCTCGTTCTTTCTGTAGTAGAACTTAACCACAAATTGGACCTCAATGACTCACGTATGCATGTCAGCAAATCCAGTGACATGGTTGCCTGCTGGTTTGCCAAATGACTAGCTATGTTGATTGTTGCTAGCGGCAAACCGCCGCATATATCAACAATTTCGTTTGACACTTGTTTGAATTCTTCAGGACAGTCACTTTCAGAACCAAAAAGTCTGTTAAAGAATAGCTTTCTTGAGTGATCATCGTCGAGAGGTTTCACCTCGAAAATATGCTCTTAGCGATCAGAACAACATGTTAAGGCAACATCTTTAATCTGTGTACTTATTATTATCATGCTACCACGGTTTCCCTCCGGAAAAGCATATTTAACAGTATCCCATACTGGTGCATCCCACAAATCATCAATAACAACTAGATATCTGCATGCCAAGAGTTCTCGCACATTAGATATGTCAGGCTAATGTAAAGCTGAAGTTTTATGGGTCGGCATAAACTAATATAAATAGCATAGGGGAACTAGGTTAACAGAACCTTTTATCTTGCAGATGTTTGCATATTGATGATGCTGATGCCAAGTTCATTACAATTGGCAGGTACTGGATGCTTCTTCTGATGGAGTTGCGAGAACAAGTCGTGGAGAAGTCTCTTCATGTCAGGTTTTTTGGACACTCGAATGAAAGCTTTGCAGTTGACCTGCATCCCAATTCTGTTGTACAACACTTTGGCAAGTGTAGTTTTACCCAGACATCCAGATCCAAGAATAGATACCACCTTGAGCTGCTGCTGCTGATCTGACGCATCATTAGCGGCCAGTGAGTAGATAAACTCATTCATCCGGCCATCGATTACTATGTGATCATCAGTTTTTTCATAGCGCATTGGAAACATATGGCCAGTGAACAAGAATGTGTGCCTTCTCAAGTTGCTGCAGCAATGGAGCTTATACCTGTCATGCCGTTCAATAGCCTCCTGGACATAGATCCTGAATTCTGATATTGTTTCGGCAGTCTTGAGCTTATTGGGAAGACGGGGGACAACACTAACATGAATTCGTTTGCCAGTCTTGATACAATGTTCTGACACCTGTGTGACGTATGTGATCTGTCTGTACCACTTGAGCCTCTTCTTTATCATCATCTTCTTTTTCTTCTTCTTTTTCTTCTTGTTTTTGTTGAAATGGGCAGGTGGTGCAAATAATAAGCTATCAATGTAATCCTCCATGTCGTAAGACAGTTCGCGTGCCTCATTCATCCAGCACATGGCCATCGGGGGAGGGTCCTCCACCTCTGATAATTCATCAAGGCAGGAGCTTATATCTTCAACATCATCTTTGAGGAGGCGCACCCCATCTTTCACTCTCTTGGAGGATAATTCCCGAGGAGATGAAGGAGCTAGCAGCAGCATGTCCAGCTTCCCAACAAGGGCTTTCATGGCGCCCAACGAAGCACAGATCACCCAACAATGGCCCTGGAGGAGCTGGGACTTGGCGGCATCAGTGCAGAGAGTGTTCATGTCCCAACCGATGCCGGCGCAGGAGTGGGTGCCAGTGAAGCTGGTGGCTTCATCCTGGAGCCTGAGAACGTTCATGCTCGAGTAGCTGCCAGTGAAGCTGGAGGCTTCATCCTGGATCCTGGGAGCGCTCATGCCCGAGTAGGTGCCCGTGGCAGCTTCGTCCTGGTGCCTGGGAGTATTCATGTCAGAGTAGCTGCTGGTGAAGCTGGCGGCTTCGTTATGGATCCTAAGAGCATTCATATCCGAGCCGCACTCGATGAAGCTGGCTGCATCGGTGTGGAGCCTGGGAGCGTTCATGTCCCAGGCGCCGGGGGGCGCACTGGTGCCAGAGGACAAGCTATTACTCGGGGTGGCTAGGAGGCCAGGGAGCCCAGTGGGCAGACTAAGGTCAATGCGCGAACGGTGCGTGATGGGGTCGATGCCCTTGTTGAGCAGCTTCTTTCGCAGTTTCGTCTTACAGTAATTCTTGATAACATTGCCTGTCCTCCCCGGCAGATGGGTCGCGATCGCCGACCACCTGTTTAAAGCTCAATTATCAGCACCGACGGAGTGCCTAGCTTGGCACCGGAGTTGGAGAAAAAGATAGTTAGATACAACAGAAGCAACAGAGAATAATATACATACCTGTTGCCGAGGAAGGAGTAGAGGTGGATGATGGTTTTCTGCTCATCGTCAGTGAAGGGTCTGTGCTTGCTATCCGGGCAGAGGTAGTTGGTCCAGCGGAGGCGGCAGCTCTTGCCACGGCGGTTGAGGCCGGCAAGCTTCGGGATGTGCCGCCAGTTGCTGCAGCCATGCCTCTGGATGTAGTCCACTAGCATACTATCCTCCTCCGGTGTCCACAGGCCCTTCTTACAAGGGGCCACGCTGTCGCAGGACGGCGACCTCCCCATTGATTATATATGTTCTTCAAGCTCTCTCTGCCTATACAACTGATGCGGTGTTCTGGTCGATGCTTGGAGTCTAAAAACTGAGCCAGCACTTTGTTCCCTGATTTGGCTGGAGGAGCACTCTTGGGAGCTAGCTGGACTGCAGAGAGGAGCTGCTTATGACCGCACAAACCACATGGGGTTGGTATTTCTCTTCTTCCATTTTGCTTTCCTTATTGCCTTGCTCCTTTGTTTTTCATGAGCTCAAAATTGTGTTATCAACCAAAGGTGCATATGTCCGTCTGTGCTCAAAGTCATGCTAGATGTATAAGTGAAACCTGATGTTCAAAAGATTGATAGTGATACTGTGCTAGTTGAACATTTCAAAATCTGAAAACACAAAGAAGGTCCAGAATCTCTTTTAGTGTCAAACCTTCATTTATGCAAGGACAAATACAACATGTATGCAACAGCATATACCCTGAACGGTGCAAAACTCAAGACAATTGGATGGCTCTGATAACAGGGGGTGTATGGAATGCACTAGACAACATGGAAAATATATTCGTTAGCAATGATAGTAACTGGAGACTAAGTCATGCTTCCATGTATGCTTGCAAACAAAATTCTTCCTTTCTGAAAAAAAACAATATAGTTAAGCATCTTGCAAGTGGCAACTAACAAGAACAACTGAGAGTGATAACTGAACTAACACACTTGTTTGTTAGTAGTAGGAAATTTCCACTCATGTTCCTAAAGTTCACCCATATTAATAGAAACATCTACACCTGCTACCACCTTGGTTTCAGTATCTACTGGTGGCTAGTGACACATGATTAAACTACATAATAGAACCAAATTGAGAGAGATGTCTGAACTAACAAGCTGGTTTGTTTCAGAACAGGTTCAACAAGTGATCAACACGCGTAACAATAAGGCTATGTATATATAGCACACATCTACAAGTCGCAATTGTGGCTTTCATCATAGTAGGAAATTTCCACTCATGTTATTAAAAGTTCACCCACATCAAAATAGATAAATCTACATGTTACCATCTTGGTTTGAGCATCCATGTGGTGGCTAGTTCCTTTTAAAAGTCCCCCCACATTAAAATAGAAGCAGCTACCTGCTACCACTTTCGTTGCCGTGCATGACCCTGTCTTGATAGGATTACGTAATTATGTGTACTACGTCATTCGTAGCAATGTGGAAAAAATATTAAAAAGGGAAATGACTTCTGAATTAATCTGCATTGCCCTCCATGGTGAACAAAGAAGTAAATCCAAACAAAATATAGAGTGCTGCACCCGGAAAAATCTCAGGGTAAAGTGGTGGAGCGACACATGTCTTTGGGATGGCCTATTTAGGATACTCCCTCCGTCCCGTAATATAAGAACGTTTTTAACACTACACTAGTGTCAAAAACGTTCTTATATTACGGGGCGGAGGGAGTATAAGCCAGCAGATAAACTTTGTTGTAATGAACCTTTTCTTGTTTGTGTTTTCTTGAATTTTTAAAATTCTGACTACTTAATATGTTTTTAAATATTTATATATGATACTTGCAAATCATATGTGTGCATATTTGCCAAGAGAAATACATCCATAACGTCTAGATTTTACTATTATATTTCATATATAAATTATAATAGATTCTAGTGGTCCAAGTTAAGTTTTGAACTGTGTCAATGTGTGAAAGGGAACAACGTGAACAAATTATTGGTAGCATCATATTTAGTGCAAATAATTGACCCCTCCGTGAAGGAGGTGTGGATTGGATGACTGATCAGGGGAGTTAAATATAGTACGGTATTCTCTAGGCAGGCACTTCTAGGTACCAATGAACCGCCCATGGCTGCTGTTGTGACCTCTTTTCTATACCCAGGATCCTCGATGATCTGATCTCCCAACCAGAGTGTCAGAGGGGTGGGGTGGGGGGGGGGGCAAGATGGAGGCTGCGGCTGCCACCGCTTTTGCCTGTAGGATCGCGCCAAAGCTCCTGGAGTTCTTAGCTGCAAATCACAAGCTTCGGCACAACCTCGAGCATGACATCACCTACATCAGAAATGAGTTTGCGTTGATCTCTGCCGCCATTCAGCAAGACGATGACCATCGCTGGAGGAGGAGCGACAATGGAGGTGGTGACCATGTGCAGAGGGCCTGGATCCAAATCATACGTGATTTGGCGCATGCCATTGAGGACTGCATCGACCGCTTCATGCACCGGGTGACCATCTCAAGGACATTGACGTGGATCCGTCAGGCTGTCCACCGGGTGCAGACGGTGACAGTCCGTAAGGAGTTTGCCAAGGCAATCCGCGAGCTCAAGAAGATATCACAGGAGTCATCCAAGCTGAGAGAAACTTATTACAACGCCATCATCGATGCTGGCACCTCTTCCTCAGTGGCGCCATCATCACTGGCATGTGAGACGGCGACACAGATGGTGATGGATGACACCCTCTCAGCTGGCAGACCAGTGGGCATGAATGCGCCCCAGGAGGAGCTTCTCGAGCTGATCCAGCAGCAGCAACAGCGGCTCAAGGTGATTTCAATTGTTGGTTTCGATGGTATAGGCAAGACTCTCCTTGCCAGGTGTGTGTATGACACAACTGAGAACCAATACGAAGCTCGGGCTTGGGTCTCTGCAGCAGAACAAGGGGTCCAACAGATGTTCTCAAAGAGATAGTCCAGCAACTTGGCATCCCCACCAACGGTGGAGCTAATCTCAACAAGCTTTGTGCAATCCTCAGACTATACCTTGGGGCCAAGAGGTAAATAATTTAAGCTACCTGTTCCCAAAAAATATTAGTATTATTTGTCAACTCCACCCTGTTTGATAATTCGATCTCAATCTACAGCAGCCTACATCTTTCATAGTTCGCACAATCCAGCAATTCTCCTAGCTAGATTCACTATTGTCATCTTTGTGGGTAGACAAAATGAAATTTACTCGGTTTTGTTTTCCACTTGGTATCTCTCTATGTCTGATCATGCACTTCTCCTGGTAGGTTCTTCATTGTAATCGATAACATGCAGACAGAATTTTGGCATGACATAAAAGATGCGTTTGTGGGGTTGAGCGGCAGAGTTCTGGTGACAACAGCCATCCATTCAGTAGCAAATACCTGCAGCAGCTCAGCAGCTCATGATCATGTGTACGCAATGAAAACTCTTGCCGATGAACACTCAAGACTGCTATTCTTTAAGGAAGCTTTCCAAGATGACAATCCACCAGTTGATAAAGAGGATCAGCTTGGCTCGGAGGCACTGAAGAAGTGTGATGGTTTACCCCTTGCTCTTGTTACCACAGCCCGGTACTTGCAAAGCACAGGTAATCCGACACATGGAAACTGGGCAACATTATGCCACAACCTGGGAGCACATCTGGAAACAAAAGAGATGTTAGCAAGAATGAAGCGTGTGCTTGTCCATAGCTACACTAGCCTTGTTAAACATGATGTCAAGACGTGCTTGCTATATCTTGGTATCTACCCTAGTGGTCGTACAGTTAGGAGAGGAAGCTTGATAAGGAAATGGTGCGCTGAAGGGTTTATCCAAGGAGATTATATGTGTAATGCTCTGGATGCTGCTATCGGCAATTTCAAAGAGCTTGTCAACGTACAGATGCCAGCAGCAAAAACAACGAAGATCAGGTGAAGACATACCATACTCACGGCATGATGCTTGAGTTCATCTTGCACATGTCCAAGTGTGACAACTTCATTACCTTGTTATATGATCAGATAGCTCCGCCACCCACACCAAGAAAAATCCGTTGGCTCTCCCTCTATGACGCAAGTGCCAAAGTAGCCAATGATCTATCTTCGGTCCGGTCACTGACGGTCTTTGGCAAGGCGCATGAATCAGTCCTGGATTTTTGCAAATATGAACTGCTTCGGGTTTTGGATCTAGAAGAATGTGCTAACCACTTGGAGGACAAGCATCTTAAGGAGATATGCAGCAACCTGTTGCTACTCAGGTACCTAAGCCTTGGGGCAGCTGTTAAGATTACGGCACTCCCCAAAGAGAGCAAGAAACTTCAACTTTTGGAGACGTTGGATGTAAGAAGAACCAAGATAGAGATTCTGCCCACACAAGTCATGGAGCTTCCGTGCTTGATTCATCTATTTGGAAAGTTCAAGCTCCAAGAAGGTGTAGGAAGCCGGAAAATGCATAAGCTACAAACCTGGTTCTCAGAGAATAGCAAATTGGAAACAGTAGCAGGATTTCTTGTGGACAACAACAAGAGCCAAGGATTTGCACAGCTCATGGAGCATATGAAGCACTTGACGAAGGTGAAAATATGGTGCGAGCAGTCCACTAATAATAGCACGGATACCACTGCCAGCGGCAGCAACAGCAGCACCAACAACTACACTCATGTCTCAAATGCCATCAAGGGGTTCATCAAGAGAAGCACCGACGTGAAAAAAGCTCATTCACTCTCGATACATTTCAATGATAAGTGGTTCCAAGACTTGCTGGTGAATTTGTCCCTAGAAAAAGAAGAAGCTTCCTCCTGCTATCTTAGCTCGCTCAAGCTACATGGGGGCAACATATGCAGCCTGCCTCCATTTGTTACCCTCCTAGGTGGCCTCACTAAGCTGTGCCTTTCATCCCCTCATCATCAGTTGAGCGGGGGTATTCTTGCTGCCCTGAGCAGAGTGCGCTGCTTGGCATACTTGAAGCTGATTGCATCTCAACTGGACAAACTCGTCATCATAAAAGGTGCACTTGGAAGCCTGCGAGGACTATGCATCGTGGTTGAAGTCATGAATGAACTGGAAGTGCAAGAGGGAGCTCTGCCATTCCTCGAGTCGCTCCAGCTGCTATGTAAGGATCTCAATGGCTTTTGCTGCACGACAATCCAGTCCCTGTGGCGTATTAAGGAGGTCACCCTCCATGACGGAGTTAACTATGAAACAAAACAAAAGTGGAAGGAAGCAGCAAAAGAACACCCCAGACGCCCCAAGCTCTTGTTTGTTAAGACAACAGAAGATGTTGATATGGGAAGTGAGCCTGCAGACAATTCTGAGAGCCCTTTGGTACCAACTACTGCTACAACATTATCAGCGATAACACCCCACGATGCCATTTATACTGGACAATCTGGTAATCAAGTGTCATGCATCTTATTTTGCTTAATTGTTGGTACTTTGGTTAATTGGTGTTGAGTTATATATACTGCCTCGTCATGCTTCTATCATCTATGTGACATCTTCTATTGTGCAGCACAAGTTGATTGTGATGATCTGCAACAGGATGATGATGAGAAAGAAGATACAGATAAAATTGATATCCTAGAGGATTTTGCTAGCAAAACTTGTCTGGACCCTCCAGTGGACAAGGAAAGTTTCGAGGATCAGCAGATGGAAGATGTCACTCGGTCTACTGATCAGGCTGATCAAAATGTTGTACTTTCGGTGATGGGTGAGAACAGAAGAAAGAGGGCAAGGCTGGACATTGGTGAAGACAATTCAATGGACAAGGTTGTTGATAGGGTGAAGCGCAAGAACCCGGAGGATGTCCAAGGTAATTTACAAGTTCCGAGTTTCCATCTGTCGTAAATTCTTCCAATATTTCTCTTAGTGAGAATAACTAGTAAAACCGGGGTGATGTTTGCAAGTAATATTCTTCAGGTAAATAAATCTATTCAAGTGATAGAGATTTATAAGCTGCTAGATGTGGTGCTTTTATAGCTAACAAGGAGAAGTCTAACAGTGTGCCTCTGAGTTTTGATTCTTTCTATGCCCTGTTTCTAAATATCTGTGAAGTCAGTGCACACTGAATATTCAGGCTATTCCTGCTTCCTTTAACTGTCTGTGCAGTTGGGTTCTGAAGTTCATTGAAAATATTAGAAATTTGATGGCTGTTGGAGATGTTGCTTTAGTTTGGACCATATGGAACTCTAGAAATGCCCTCTTTACTTTAGAATATCCTACTATCTGTTTTTAATTGTCACAATGGTTATAGTCGTTGACTGGTTTGCAGAAACGAGGCCTACAAAACAAACAGTGCCTGGGATCGCAGTTGCTGTCTCCAATGGAAATTGAGGTTTTCCATCGAAGAAGTGGAAGTGAGTCATTGGTGCATCGGTTGGCAGATCCCTGATTATGGTATTGTTTTCTCTGCAGTGCCCGTGTTTGCAAGCTTGGGTCAATCTTGCACGAGAGTCGGGAAAGTACTTATGTTTGCTTTGAGTATCAGGTTGGCATTTGATGTTTCAAGTAGCCGTCGCTTCTGTTGCTTCGGCAATTGGTCTGTCTAGTGATCCCCTGGCATGTTTACATACTAATGGTGAATCCCCATGTGTTGCTGCTTGCTACATGGGCGTGCCAGACTGCTATGGCTTATGGACTCATCTCCTGAAGATGATCAAGTGCTTTCAATAAATTTTCTCTTATCAATTCGTAGTTGTGCTGTATCATGAGTTAACTTTCATGCATGCCAATTCGGCGGCTTTCTGCTGTACCAAAGCTCACCATGTATGCTATTGGATGTATATGTGGCCCTGGTTAACTTCGGCATCTGTACCACAAAACATTATAATCATCCTTCATTCAGTTATAAGACCATCTTATTTTTATGTTGTTGACAATAATATTTGTTCTTGCATTCTGTGGACAGCTTTTCTTTTTTGCTTTCCTTTTAACAATTTGATTTCCCATGCTAGTATACGATAATTAGCATGGAAACTAAGGCCGAAAAAGGAAAGGGTCCAAGAGAAAACAGCTTGGTTCTAGTTTTGTGCTGACCTGTCGGAACCTACGTGCTGTGGTCAACAGGAATGGGCGAAGTTTCTGACGGGAAGTCGGCTCAAATGCCGGACAGGAGTTACCCCAAGCAGCATCAGAGACATCGATGTTGTTCCCAGACACTGGGTTCTCACACCTCGCTAGCGCGCCCCTCCTTGTGCGCCATCCAGCATTTTCATGCGACTAATCCTTGCTCGGAGCTGTTTGAAGTACTCTGATCGAGGACACAAATTTGAAGCAGTAGCTACCATCAAACAAGCTGTTAGGTATGGAGCTGAGAAGCTCAGACGATAAAACTATGTCGAGCCAGCACACTAATTGGCAATCATAATGAAGTTGAACCATACTTGCAACGCACTATTTGCTCGGGAGTGTGCAGACTTGACATTGAGCACCCGATGCTCCCAGGTCTGAATCTATGCCTGCTGAAAATTGCAGTGCAGGGTTATTAGTTCCTGAACCAAGCTAGTGGAATTAGAACAACACAAATACAGTAGCAGATTCGTACAAGTACCAAAATCATCAGCGTTGAAGACTGCGGTGGAGGCCGCCGCGGTTCGGGCGAGAGGTGGACGGAGCTGGCTGAGGGTATGAGCTCGATCCCGACGGGGGAGACATTTCCGGAGAAGGCTGCCGCCGGCGGTACATCGAGCGCGGCCCTGCGGGGGCGTCGGCGGCCGTACTTGTGCCCATCGCGTCTGCGAAATGCGTCCAAGGAGAGAGGCCGTGGTCAGCCGGGTGGCGCCGCCGCCAGCAGCGGAGGAGGCCGATGCGGCTTACCTCGCCGGTTCGGGCGAGGGCGAGGGTTGAGCCGAGGATCTTGTCGCTCTCCTCGACGGGCCGCAGAGCAGCGAGGCGGGATCCGCCGGCGGCGACTTGCTGCGGTGGTGGTTGGCCGCGGGTGGGCGGCGCCGCGTCCAATCTGACGAGTGCATCCAAAAGGGGGAGGTACAGATGGGGATGGGGATGACAGGTGGGCCCATGTCGATTTGCCTGGTTGATGTGGCGTTACCTAGGCACAAAACCATAGTCAACACTGGGGACAATGCGAACAGTAAAAAAATGAAAAACATTTCAAAAAAATTTGAATTTTTTTTGGGTGGAAACATTGACAAAAATTCCCAGAGCTTGCAAAATTTCATCCAAAAATGACATTCGTACAAGTCGTGGCAAAAAAAGAAACAAAAATCAATACTCCAAAATGTTTTTGGAAATAACATTTTTGGAGCATCAATTTTGTTTTTTTTGCTGCAACTTCCACGGATGTTATTTTGTGATGAAATTTTGTGAGCATTGAGAACTTTTGTCAATGTTTGCACCCAAAAAAATAAGAATTTTTTTTGGAGGCGCCGTTCAGGTCAGATCCGCCGTCCCCCTTTCCCTCTAGTCTCCCAGGTGAGAACCAAAACTCTGTTGGGCGGCGGCGGCGCCCTTGGCGTCACGTCCTTCCTGAAGGCGCCGTTTTTGGGAGCTAGGTGGGCTTTGGGCTTCTCGGCGAGTGGGTGTGCAGCGGTGGCGGTAGCTGGTGCCCTAAGTCTGCGGCGAGATCCTCAGTGGCTCCTTGCATTCAGGAGCTCTCATGGCAGAGGAGGTGTGCGTTGCCTTCCAGCGCAAGAGGGGAGCGGGTTCCCCTCCGGTGGCTCATCTCAGCGTCCCGTGAGAGCTAAAGCTTCAGTTCCAGTCAAGGCCTTAGGTTCTCAATGCCTTCCTGGGTCGCTTGCTACTGCTCTGCTCCGTCCGTTCCGGCATCTCTTTCTCTTCCGTGTCCAGTTCGTGGGTTTGGTGGTGCTCTGCTCCAGGTGAGCACCCTGTGGCTAGTCGGGTGAGCTCAGTTCCTGCCGGGTTGCAGCCTATCGGTGTCCTTCCTCCCATGTTCTAGGGTGAACTTCTTCACTGCCAACGGTTCGGCGCCTTCATGCCAGGCAAGGAGGCAGGGGCCTTCTTTGGCAGTGGAGCTGGGAGGACATGGCAGGTCGGGGCCGCTGGTGATTTGGCGACGGCGTGCCCTTCCTCGCCGTCGGAAGTGCTGCTCCTGTGCTGACATTATCTTTCCCTGGTGACCTGTACGCGTTTGAGGACCTACACATCTCCGAGCTGCGTGTCTCCATGTATGATCATTTCTAGCTTGGTGTGTGTGAGGCTTGTGAGCTGCTTTCCAGCGCCTTTGTACCTTGTCGTTCTTATGTTTTCTTGTGTTGGTTTTGAGTTTGTAATCCTGGCCGGTTGATGGCTTTGTTAATTCAAAGCCGGGCTCTTTTGGAGCCTTCGTTCCAAAAAAACAGATGAATTATCTGCAGTCCAGTGCAAGCGAGTGTAGAGTACACAGTAGATCTTGGCAAAGCCTTTTATTTGGAATTAATTACAAGGATGTAGCGACCAGACCTCAAACAGTTTGATCTCTGTGCTTTAGTGTCATCCCTGGATCAGTAATGCTGACACGCACAGTACTTGGCTTATAACAGAGTAGCAATCAAACACTTATTATATCGAATGTCTCAAAATAGAACTTATTACAATAAATATGGCTTAAGGCCATCTAATAACGATAACAGCGGAAGACTTGGAAGATAAGTGAGTCCATCAACTCCAACGGCATCACTGAGTATAGAACCACGACCTAAGGCACCTTACTCGTCGTCTTAAAAGTCTGCAACATGAACGTTGCAGCCCGAAACGGGTCAGCACATGGAATATGCTGGCAATGTAACACATAGAGAGTAATGAACAGAATTATGCTATACTACATGCATATATGGCTTGGTGGAAAAAGCTCTATGGTTACAGTTTTGCGTAAAGCCAATTTTCCCTACTTCAAAGGAATAAATTTTATTTAACTATCATGGTGGTTGTTAAACATTGAGAGCATAGACACCCTCTCAATCCCAATTAAGCATCATCATTAAAACCCAACAATATTATTTAAAGTAACATGATGAGATTCACATGATAATCCAGGTACTAGATACTCAAGATGTCCATAACCGGGGACACGGCTAACCATGATTAGTTTATACACTCTGCAGAGGTTTGCGCACTTTTCCCCACAAGACTCGATCTCCTCCGTTGGGATTCTCGCACTACATGATGTTTGAGAAACGGATGACCAAGACATAGTCTTTCAGAAGCGCTAGCACCTTACGATCGGGTAGATAGTACCAACCTGCATCCCCTACATCTGCTAGTCTACCACACTAAAAGTTCGCGCGACTTAGTCAACTATGCTAGAGCCCATAGTAGCTTGTGGCTGCACACGAAAGTTTCTAGCATGAATAATCTCATGATCCCTTTGAGCCTGGGTGGCGGTCCATAAAAAGAACAGGCAATCGCTGGAATAACCAGGTGCCTCAATCCACCCAGATGTGTATTAAAATTGCCACCTTAAATAAACCATTAAATTAACAATCCCATATCTGTCATGGATACACTCACCCAATGCACGTCTACTAGCATAGCATGGCATAATAAGAAAATGTAGAGTAACTCCCAAGGGTTTGATAAAACAGGTAATAGGTACTACCTCATCTACTTCCCAAAACCCGCATATTAAATCAAATCCTAATCATGCAATTGTTTGAGGATTGATCTAATGCAATAAAACTGGGTATGAAAAAGGTATGATCAAAGTGTTACTTGCCTTGTTGATGATCCGCGAAACCTAGAGATTCGAAGTAGCAAGCGGCGCATTCCGGTACTCTATCGCAAACAAACAAGCATACAAGAAGTACTCGTCTAATGCACAGATAAAACTCAAATAAGAGATCTAACCAGAAAGTTCAACTTAAGAACTCCGCTTTGCAAAAAGAATCAAATCAAACGAAGCAACGAAAGTCAAACGGCGAAAGAAACAAGCTTCGTTTACTAATCTGGACCTAAGTCAAATTTTACAGTAGCAAAAACTTCTTTGAGTTGGTTAAACGGAAAGAGGGTTTCGAGACGAAACTCTAGGCGCTTGAATCGCCTGATTCTGATAAACGAGCGAAAAGTTATACTAGAACGAAAATCGAATCAGAAATCGCGACCAGAAATAATCGCGCAAAATCCGATAAAAAAAACGGACGAACAGGCTAACGAACGAACGTTCGCTGTCTGTGAAAAAAAACGATCGAACGAACGGGTGTTCGCTAAATTACTAAACCGGGAAAAAAATAAAACCGATCTATAAAAAAAACCGAGGTTTTATAAAAAAACCGGGTTGTTAACCGGCGGCGGCAGCGGCTACCGCGGGTCGGGGTCCGGCAAAGTCGGCGGCGAGCTCCGGCGGGGCTGGCGGCGGCGGCGGCAAGGGGATCCGGCGGCGGGGCGG
>NC_041386.1:735583441-735598123 GCF_002162155.2 Triticum dicoccoides | reverse complement strand
GCGGGGCGGCGGCGATGGCGGACGTCGGAGGCGGCGGCGCGGCGCGAGCGGCGGCGGCGATCTCCGGCAGCGGCGGCGGGGAGCAGGCGGCGGCTAGGGTTTCGGGGGCGGGGCTGGCGGCTCGGGCCTCCGGCTCTTAAAGGGCCGGCCGGGTCGGAGTGCCGGACGGAAACGGGCCGGTTAGGTCGGTTTCGGTTTTTTTAAACATTACGCGGAGAAAAACAATTAAAAGAAATACTAAACGGACTCCAAAAATCCCGAAATAAATTGTCCCTGACTTCTAAAATCAAGCCGGTTTAGATGCACATTTATTTGGGGCCTAAATGCAATTTTGAAAAACGCGTATTTTTTCCTAAATTCAAATAAAATAGCAATAAACTCCAAAATAAAATCTTATTTGATTTTATTATTACATCCTCAATATTTCTTTATTTTGGGAAAGTCATTTTATTCCCTCTCTCATATTTTTTTTAGAACTAATTGAAGATAAAATAAATAAAATCAAATGATCCTATTTTCAAAATTTGAGAAAACTCAAATATGAAAATAGCGAAATCCCAACTCTCTCCGTGGGTCCTTGAGTTGCGTGTAATTTCTAGGATCGAGCCAAAATGCAATAAATATGATATGAAATAATGATCTATTGTATAACATTCCAAATTGAAAATTTGGGATGTTACAAACCTACTCCCCTTAAGATGAATCTCGCCCTCGAGATTCGGGTTGGCTAGAAAATAGGTGAGGGTGGTCCTTCAGTAGATCTTCCTCTCCCTCCCAGGTGGCTTAATCCTCTGTGTGGTGGCTCCACTGAACTTCGCAAAACTTGATAACCTTACTATGGGTGACTCGGCTGGCATACTCAAGAGTCTTAACTGGTTTCTGCTCATAGGTCAAATCACTGTCCAACTGAATCGCTTCCAGCGGCTCTGTATCTCTCAGTGGTATATCGGCCATCTCTGCGTGGCACTTCTTCAACTGGGAAACGTGGAACACGTCGTGAACTCCTGACAATCCCTCAGGAAATTCCAACTTGTAAGCAACTTCTCTCATACGCTCCAAAACTTTGTATGGTCCCACAAAACGTGGTGCTAACTTTCCCTTCACTCCAAAGCGCTTAACTCCTCGAAGTGGAGATACACGAAGATAGACTCTATCTCTGACTTCGTAAACAGTCTCCTTGCGTTTAGAATCTACATAGCTTTTCTCCCTAGACTGGGCTACCTTGAGCCTATCGCGAATCAACTTCACTTTCTGTTCAGACTCCTTAATCAAATCTGGTCCAAACAATTGGCGGTCTCCAACTTCATCCCACGATAACGGGGTCCTGCACCTCCTTCCGTATAAGACTTCGAAAGGGGCCATCTTCAAACTGGGTTGATAACTGTTGTTATAGGAGAACTCTACGTATGGCAAATTGTCGTCCCAACTAGATCCGTAATCTAGCGCATAAGCTCTCATCATATCCTCCAAAATCTGATTGACTCTCTCGGTCTGTCCATCTGTCTGCGGATGAAAGGCTGTACTGAACTCTAGCCTGGTACCCAAGGTTTCGTGCAACTGATTCCAGAACTTTGAGGTAAACTGAGTTCCTCTATCTGATACAATGCTCCTCGGAACTCCATGCAGACATACGATCCTGGTCATGTATATCTTTGCCAACTTAGCACTGGTATAAGTGGTCTTCACTGGGATGAAATGAGCTACCTTCGTCTAACGATCAACTACAACCCAAATCGAGTTATAGCCCGAACGAGTCCTGGGCAATCCCATGATAAAATCCATGCCTAACTTATCCCACTTCCATTCGGGTATTGGTGATGGCTGTAACAATCCTGCTGGCTTCTGATGCTCTGCCTTTACTCTCTGACATACATCATAAACTGCTACATACTCCGCAATATTCTTCTTCATTCCGGTCCATCAAAAAGTATCCTTCAAATCCAAATACATATTGGTATTTCCTGGGTGAATCGAATATGGTGAATCATGAGCCTCTTGCAGAATCAACTTCCTGATCTCCGGGTCATTAGGCACATAAACCCGGTCTTCAAACCATAGGGTATCGTGCTCATCCTCACAAAATCTTTTAGCTTTTCCTTTGCTCATCTTCTTCTTTATAGAGGCAATCTCCTTGTCAGTCTTCTGAGCTTTTCTAATCTTATCCATCAAAGTAGACTGAATCTCCAATGCTGCTACATAGCCTCTCGGAACTATTTCCAAACATAGCTCACGAAGATCCTCGGCTAGCTCTTTCGATAAACCTCCGGTCATTAGTGTTTTTACTTGGCTCTTACGGCTCAACGCATCGGCTACTACGTTAGCCTTTCCGGGGTGATAATGCAATCTCATATCATAATCCTTGATGAGCTCCAACCATCTCCTTTGCCTGAGATTCAACTCCTTCTGCGTGAAGATGTACTTCAAACTCTTGTGATCCGTGTACACCACACAATGGTTTCCGATGAGAAAATGTCTCCAAGTCTTCAACACATGCACTACGGCTGCTAACTCCAAATCATGGGTGGCATAATTCAACTCATGAGGTTTCAGTTGTCGTGAAGCATACGAAACAACTCTTCCCTCCTGCATAAGCACTGCTCCAAGTCCTCGACGTGAAGCGTCCCAAAACACCTCGTGATCCTTGCCCTGATCTGGCAGAATCAACACTGGCGAGGTAACCAAACATTTCTTCAACTCCTGGAAACTGGCCTCACATTCCTCAGTCCATTTGAACTTGGTATCCTTCTTCAACAACTCCATCATGGGCTTCGCAATCTTCGAGAAATTCTCAATAAATCTCCAGTAGTATTCTGCCAGTCCAAGAAAACTCCGGATCTCTCCAACTGTCGTTGGTGCTACCCAATTTGTTACGGTGACAACTTTGGTGGGGTCTACTGCTATCCCTTCTCCGGATATAACATGTCCGAGGAATCCAACTTCCTTCAACCAAAATTCACACTTGCTGAACTTGGCATATAGCTGATGTTCTCTGAGCTTCTCAAGTACCAAACGCAAATGCTCCTTATGCTCCTCTTCGTTCTTTGAGTAGACCAAAATATCATCAATGAACACCACGACGAACTTATCCAGAAGCCCCATAAACACCTTGTTCATCATGTTCATGAAATAGGCAGGTGCATTAGTCAGACCAAATGACATAACAGTATAGTCGTACAGCCCATACCTGGTGGTAAAAGCCGTCTTAGGTATATCCTGCTCTCGAATCTTCAACTGATGGTATCCTGATCGCAGATCGATCTTGGAAAATACCTTAGCTCCTTGCAATCGGTCAAACAAATCATTGATTATCGGCAGTGGGTACTTGTTCTTGATTGTTACCGCATTCAATCCTCGATAATCAATAACCATCCTCAATGATCCGTCCTTCTTCTCCACTAGAAGCACTGGCGATCCCCAAGGCGAAGAACTTGGGCGAATATAGCCTTTATCCAGTAACTCCTTAATCTGCTTCTTAATCTCCTCCAAATCTTTTGCAGGCATCCTGTATGGTCTCTTAGATATCGGCCCTGTGCCTGGCAAAAGCTCAATCAAAAACTCAATATCTCTATCCGGTGGCATTCCTGGCAACTCTTCTGGAAATACATCAGGAAAATCCTTCACCACTGGTACTTCCTCCTGCACAACTCCTGATAAGGAATTTACTTGAGTCCTCTTCGGCACATGCCGGGATACATACTTGATCCTTCTTCCTTCTGGCGTGGTAAGCAAAATTGACTTACTAGCGCATTCGATGTTCCCTCCATACTTCAATAACCAATCCATGCCTAATATAACATCCAGTCCTTGCGATTCTAATACTATTAGGTCCGAGGGAAACACGTAGTTACCAGTCCTTAATGGTAACCGATCACACCATAGACTAGCCATATACTCTGCTCCAGGCGAGGTTACTAACATGGGTGACCTAAGGGCTTGGGTTGGCAGTTTATACTTATCCACAAATCCCCTTGATATGTATGAATGCGATGCACCAGTATCAAAAAGAACGAGTGCAGTAAAGGACTTAACCAAAAACTTATCTATTACTGCATCCGGCTGAGTTTCAACATCCTCCACGCTAACATGGTTCACCTGTCCTCTGTTGAAAGGGTTCGGCTTCTTCCCAGAGCTTCCATTGCCATTTCCATTTTGGGCTTTAGGACATTCATTGGCATAATGTCCAGTCTTCTGACACTTATAGCAAGTGACTTGGCTCAGGTCTCTCTTGGCTAGTGTTGAGGGATTGGTACGGTTCTGACCATTGCTTCCTCCATTTCCATTACCATTCTTGGAACCATTATGGTTGTGTGAGCTACCACCTCCATGGGTATGCTGGAACTGTCCTCCCGATTTCGGGGTAAAACGTGGCTTCTGCTGAGCTCCAAAATTGTACTTCCCTTGTCCATACTTCCTTTTATGGTTTTCAATCTGCTGTTGCTTCCCTTCAATCATGAGAGCTCTATCTACCAACTTTTGGTAGTTATTGAAAGTTGCTACCATCAACTGCATGCTCAGCTCATCATTCAGTCCTTCCAGAAACTTCTACTGCTTAGCTGCATCCGTAGCAACGTCATCTGGGGCATAACGTGCTAGCTTACTAAAGTCATCCACATACTGGCCAACTGTACGTCCTCCCTGGCGCAAGTTGCGAAACTCACGCTTCTTCATGGCCATTGCTCCTGCTGAAACATGGGAAGTACGGAAAGCCTGCTGGAACTGATCCCATATGACAGTGTCGATAGGGTAAGTGGCTGTGAAATTCTCCCACCATGATGTTGCGGGTCCTTCAAGCTGATGTGCGGCAAAACGCACCCTTTCCACATCTGTGCATCCTGCAGTGGACAACTCCCTTGCTGTCTTGCGGAGCCAATCATCTGCAACAATCGGCTCGGTGCTACTGGAGAACACCGGCGGATTCAGCCTAAGAAAACGGGTTAAGTGATCGACATTAAGTGATCGACAGGTGGTGGTGGTGGTGGGTTGTTGCTGTTGTTCCCCTGATTCTGATTCTGGACTAGCAATTGCATCAACGCATTCTGCTGCTGGATCAACTGAGTGAGCTCCGGTGGGAAAGCAAATCCATTGTCACGTCTCGGAGGCATCTGAGGGTTTTAGAAGAGATGAGAAAATAGAATAGAATGAGGTCTAGAGAGAAAACACTACCCATATGCACATGAGACAAAAGCAAACAATATCGCTTCAATCAATTCAAACAAGGGCATACAACGGTCTAACTATCGTTACAAAAGTGCTCGGACTATACTAGATACATGGGGGAATACTACTACGGTTATGGTGGTCGACTAGAAAAACTGCTCCGATGAAGACTCCATGATATCTGCTCCAGCTTCATCAACATAGTCATCATCACTATCATCTGGGTCCGAGTCGGTGTCGTTGATGATGATGTAGTTCTCTGGACAAGTGCAATCATCTTCTCCTTCAGTTGCGGGAAATCCCATAAACACTCTTAGCTTCTTCTTCAGATCATCATTCTTCTCTACTAGTGTTGCTATTTCCTCCTCATATCCATCGTGTGTAGACTTGAGTTCTTCCTCCAGTTCCGTTATTTTGGTCATGGCCTTCTTCAGATCCATCATGCCTGCGCACATCTGGTTCTCCTGGCGTCGAATGTGCTGGTTTAACTCCTGGATGAAAGCTGCAATTGATCTATCCTTCCTGGTGCTGATCATCTCCCATTGCTCATCTCGGCGCCCACAAATCTGGTAGATAGTATCCTTGAGATCTTTGTGGTAAATTTCTCCAATACGTCCCATTGTGATGTGGGCTGCCATGCTCTTTCCTAGGTTCCAGGTTGGTGCATCAAAGGAAAACTCTATGGGCTCAGTGATGGGCATGAATGTCCTTCCTGGTACTTGAAGTTGAATCATCCAGCGCTCCTCTTCGGGTAAGGTGGCATTGTAGGTCCTGGTGAAACTTGGTACTCCGATGTTTAGGTATCTAGTGACTTCCTTCAAGTGGCGTCCAAAGGGTGTATCTTCATCCGGTTGCGTGAACTTGTTTCTTAGCTTGCATCCGCCATCCTAAAAGAGTAGAAAAGATGAGGAGTCAGAAATGAGAAGAGAGAGTAGTGATCTAGGGCTTTAGCTTAGTGATCGTGTCCTACAGTCAGCGTGTGCTCTGATACCATCTTGTAGCGACCAAACCTCAAACAGTCTGATCTCTGTGCTTTAGTGTCATCCCTGGATCAGTAATGCTGACACACACAATACTTGAGGGATTTATAACAGAGTACCAATCACACACTTATTACATCGAATGTCTCAAAAGAGAACTTATTACTATAAATATGGCTTAAGGCCATCTAATAACGATAACAACAGAAGACTTGGAAGATAAGTGAGTCCATCAACTCCAACGGCATCACTGAGTATAGAACCACGACCTAAGGCACCTTACTCGTCGTCTGAAAAGTCTGCAACATGAACGTTGCAGCCCGGAACGGGTCAGCACATGGAATATGCTGGCAATGTAACACATAGAGAGTAATGAACAGAATTATGCTATACTACATGCATATATGGCTTGGTGGAAAAAGCTCTATGGTTATAGTTTTGCGTAAAGCCAATTTTTCCCTACTTCAAAGGAATAAATTTTATTTAACTATCATGGTGGTTGTTAAACATTGAGAGCGTAGACACCCTCTCAATCCCAATTAAGCATCATCGTTAAAGCCCAACAATATTATTTAAAGTAACATGATGAGATTCACATGATAATCCAGGTACTAGATACTCAAGATGTCCATAACCGGGGACACGGCTAACCATGATTAGTTTATACACTCTGCAGAGGTTTGCGCACTTTTCCCCATAAGACTCGATTTCCTCCGTTGGGATTCTTGCACAACATGATGTTTGAGAAACGGATGACCGAGACATAGTCTTTCAGAAGCGCTAGCACCTTACGATCGGGTAGATAGTACCAACCTGCATCCTCTACATCTGCTAGTCTACCACACTAAAAGTTCGCGCGACTTAGTCAACTATGCTAGAGCCCATAGTAGCTTGTGGCTGCACACGGAAGTTTCTAGCATGAATAATCTCATGATCCCTTTGAGCTTGGGTGGCGGTCCATAAAAAAAACAGGCAATCGCTGGAATACCCAGGTGCCTCAATCCACCCAGATGTGTATGAAAGTTGCCACCTTAAATAAACCATTAAATTAACAATCTCACATCTGTCATGGATACACTCACCCAATCCACGTCTACTAGCATAGCATGGCATAATAAGCAAATGTAGAGTAACTCCCAAGGGTTTGATAATAAAACAGGTAATAGGTACTACCTCATCTACTTCCCAAAACCCGCATATTAAATCAGATCCTAATCATGCAATTGTTTGAGAATTGATCTAATGCAATAAAACTGGGTATGAAAAAGGTATGATCAAAGTGTTACTTGCCTTGTTGATGATCCGCGAAACCTAGAGATTCGAAGTAGCAAGCGGCGCACTCCAGGTACTCTATCGCAAACAAACGAGCATACAAGAAGTACTCGTCTAATGCACAGGTAAAACTCAAATAAGAGATCTAACCAGAAAGTTCAACTTAAGAACTCCGGTTTGCAAAAAGAATCAAATCAAACGAAGCAACGAAAGTCAAACGGCGAAAGAAACAAGCTTCGTTTACTAATCTGGACCTAAGTCAAATTTTACAGTAGCAAAAACTTGTTTGAGTTGGTTAACGGAAAGAGGGTTTCAAGATGAAACTCTAGGCGCTTGAATCGCCTGATTCCGATAAACGAGCGAAACATTATTCTAGAACAAACATCGGATCAGAAATCACGATCAGAAATAATCGCGAAAAATCCGATAAAAAGAAAACGGACGAACAGGTTAACGAACGAACATCCGTTGTCTGTGAAAAAAAATGAAAATCGTTCGTTAAAACGAATGGACGAACAGGCGTTCGCTAAATTACTAAACCGGAAAAAAATAAAACCGATCTAATAAAAAAACAACCGCGCTTTTATAAAAAAACGGGCGGTTAACCAGCGAAAACCGGCGGCGGCGGCTACCTCGGGTCGGGGTCCGGCGAAGTCTGCGGCGAGCACCGGCGGGGCTGGCGGCGACGGCGACGGGGCGGTCGGGCGGCGGGGTGGCGGCAGCGGCGGACGTCGGCGGCGGCGGGCTCTGGCGGCGGGGCGTCGGGGCAGCGCGGCGCGGGCGGCGGCGGCGGGGAACGTGCAGTGGCTAGGGTTTCAGGGGCGGGGCTGGCGGCTCGGGCCTCCGGCTCTTAAAGGGCCGGTCGGGTCGGAGTCCCGGAAGGACACGGCCCGGTTAGGTCAGTTTCGTTTTTTTAAACATTACGCACAGAAAAACAATTAAAAGAAATATTAAACAGAGTCCAAAAATCCTGAAATAAATTTCCCCGACTTCTAAAATCAAGCCGGTTTAGATGAACATTTATCCTAAATTCAAATAAAATAGCAATAATCCTTAATATTTCTTTATTTTGGAAAAGTCATTTTATTCTCTCTCTCATATTTTTTTTAGAAATAATTGAAGATAAAATAAATAAAATCAAATGTTCCTATTTTCAAAATTTGAGAAAACTCAAATATGAAAATAACGAAATCTCCAACTCTCTCCGTGGGTCCTTGAGTTGCGTGGAATTTCTAGGATCGAACCAAAATGCAATAAATATGATATGCAATAATGATCTATTGTATAACATTTCAAATTGAAAATTTGGAATGTTACAAAGAAGAGGGGAGAAATGGTCAAAATACTTTGATCACAACAAATGGAAAAAGGAAATGATTAGAGCAGAATTTACTTTGTCGATTTGCCTGCATATTTTGGAAGTTCGCCCCTCTCTTTGTACGCTGCTCTGATCTCTCAACCATGGCTGGTTTCAGTTTAAATAACCAGAGTGTTGTGGGGATCACGACGTGTGTTGTAGGTTCTCAAAGGCTGAAACTTTGCTTTACGATCCGTGTTGGATCACAGCAGTTTCTAACAAGTGGCCACCATCTGCAACAATCACCCTTGGTCAGATGCAATACAGAGCCGACCATTCATTCGTCAGTCTGAACATTTGCCATGGTAAGAAGATGATTGAATCCCAGACGGACACTGCTCATCATACATAATCTTGGTCTAATATACATGGGAACACTGCTCATCATATATGGCAAACTGGTCGAAGGACGGACACTTCTTTTCAGGTACCTGGTAACAGCATAGCACGCTCCAGGTACCACCCAGCTGCCTTGAGGAAATATTATGACAGAAGATAATCTTTTGTTCTCTGATTTTTTTTCAGTTGGCGGTAGACTTTCAGATATTTTGGCATTGTTGGCTTCCAGAGATGCCTTCAGAAGAAACATTTTTTTAATCTTTTTGCGCAAATTGGCACAGATATTTGGTGTGGGAACACGGGCAGCATGTAAATACAGGTGCAAGTTCATGCTAGAGTTGCCTTGGCTATCATCAACTTTGCAAATTTATCATATCAATATTGGTAGACCATGTAAGAAACATATGATGGAATAAAGAGCAGTGCAGATAAGGCCTATTTGAGTCAGATCCAAACCATGAACTTATCCCCTTAAGAGATTGTTTAGAAGACAACATCTCCAAGTGTAGGGCAATCAATTTTTTTCAAGATCTCCACACCAGCACAAAAAACAGAAACAAAAGCACTAAGTCCAATTCAAACACGTGAATAAGATCATCAAGTTCAACGTTCCACGGTATTACGCGCCAGTGGAAACTACTTGAGGGATAGCACCATCACTTACAAAAAAAAAGAGCTATGGCACCATCAAGTCGTCACTGATTAATTTGTTCTGGTAGACACTACGTAGCTAACACCCAGTACTGAGCCTAACCCCTCCTCTTTCCCCTCCCTCGCGCTGCCCTCCCCAGGGCGGCTCGAGGGCGCCTAGGGTTTCCCGGCGCCGCCCCTCTCCATCCTCCCTCCCTCCCTTGCCGTCACCCGAGGCGGTCACCGGGCAGCGCCTGTGCGGCGGCCGATGAAGGTGGCGGCGAGGTCTCCGTCGCTTCTCTCTTGAGAAGGACTCCGGATCCAGGGCGGCGGCCTTGGCGGCGAGGCGGCGCCGTCTCCGGCTGGCGGCGTGCGCGGGTGGTGCGGGCCGGCTTCCTCGGCTGCTTGGGCGGCGAGGAGCAGGCGGATTGCAGCCGTGGGGCGGCGAGGTCATCCTCCCTCCTCTCCAGATCTGAAGGTCCGGCTCTCCTCTCCCCTCTCTGCTCTCTGCCTCCGCTGGCTTGGTCGATTTGGGGCCTCTGGCCGCTGGATCCGGTGCCGGCGGGGTGCACCCCAAACTGGTGGTGTGGGTCGAGCCCGGGGGAAACCCCTGTTTGGTCTTCTCCAGCACGGCGGCGGCGGCGCCTTTTGGCGTCGTTCTACTCCCTGGAGTCGCCGTTGTGGGCTCCTCTCCACACCCCGGCCAAGGCTCCCGGGCGAAAGCTCGAATCCCTGTTGGATGGGCGGTGGCGGCGCCAGGTGCGTCGTGCCCTTCTTGGAGGCGCCGCCTAGGGAAGATTGGCGCTTTGGGGTTGCGTGCAGCAGCTGGTAGGTGGGCGGCTGGTGTCCATCGAGCCCCTGTGGCTCGGTAGCTCCTTCACTCCGGCAACTCTTCCGGCGGCTTACCCTCTACGATTGGCCGCCTTCGGTGTCTGCGGTGTTGCTGTGGTGTGTGCTCCGACCTGTGGTCGTGCTCCGTGGCGGGCCCAGTCTCGAGACCAACCTTTGCTCAAGCTCTCGGGTGAGCGTCTCTTCATTCGACGGTGCGGCGCCTTCGAGCCTAGGCGAGGGGAAGGGATCCCTTTCGATGTTAGAGAGGGCAAGTGTTTGGATCATCTCATCTGCTGGTTTCCTCCCTGTGTTCGATTCCTTGCCGGTGCTCCTCGAGGCTGCACTTGTAGCCATATTGGTGCCTTGTTGTAGTGGGGCTTATCCTCAACTAGCAGTTCTTCATAGTTCATCTTCTGTTTGCTGGTTGTTGGAGTAGCGTTGTAAGTTGTTCTTGCAGCCCCCTTGTATCGTTTGGCCGATGTGGTGTGGTGTTCTTGTTTTTTGTATTCCTGGCCGGTTGATGGCTTTGTTAATTCAAAGCCGGGCTCTTCTTGAGCCTTCGTTCTAAAAAAAAATTAATTTGTTCTACCTCTTAGCGTTTCTGTATGTTACACTGTTTTACTCGTTCAACAGCCTCGTTATTCCTCCCATAAGCCTCTCTTTTAGTCTCTACTGTCACTAGGGGAAAAAAGGGAGAGGATTGCATACTCAAACATATTACTCTGAACATCTTGTCTGCACAGGTTATTAATTTAACCGTTGGTAAATTTCTCTGCAGCTGCAGAACGATTGTTGCCGGCTGTATTTGATGATTCCCATTGGCCATGTCTCGTCGAAGTATAACTTACAAATATATTAAGTGAGTCGCGTGACAATACTTATTTTCTTTGACTAGATCATGTGGTACACTTGTAAATTGTAAGAGGTTTTGGCTCTGGAGACAAGTTCTGCACTGACAAGGAATCAAATATAAAGAATTATTGGATGAAAAGGATTTCTACCCAAGTCCTTCATAGCTGGCACTATCATGCTGTACCCGCTTAGTAATGTTTCCATCATCCTCTCAAGTGGCTCTGATGTATGGGTCAGTATCAGGTACCACGGCACATCAAAACTGTTTCAAGTATTTCTAGTCCAACACAGCATCCGTGGGCGGTATGTCTACCAAGGAGATATCTACATTGATCTATCACAGCTTCTGCAGGACAAGATATATCTGCTATTTGCAGGTTCCACTGGCAACTTCACCCAACTGAATCAGATAAAGTCGTGGAACTTCACCATGATAAATGAATAAGCCTACGTTTCTTTGGCCTTCGGGCGGCAATTAGCAGGAGATGGAGCTATCGGACGTCGGGTCGCTCTTCACGGGAGGGGCTCGACAACACAACAGTTTCTGCTCCATGATCTCT
This sequence comes from Triticum dicoccoides, assembly GCF_002162155.2. Lineage (NCBI taxonomy): Eukaryota > Viridiplantae > Streptophyta > Magnoliopsida > Poales > Poaceae > Triticum > Triticum dicoccoides. The sequence continues at coordinate 735,586,145 of NC_041386.1, read as the reverse complement.
ACTTCCTCATGAGGAAGTGAGTATTGTGGAAAGTTGTAGTATTGTATTGAGAGTGTTGAGTGTTCACTATGATGTGCTTGTGAAGTTGTACGTTACATTCCTGCTTGTTTTCTGGCCCAATAATTTTGTACATGTATCGGTTCTTTTTAATCACTTAAACAGGACCTACCAAACCAATGCTCAGATGTTGTCTTGTGATTTCTTAGCATGCCCCTTTTTTTCCTTCTTAGCCCACTATAAACTTTTAATATACCAAAACAATACTCTCAGATAAAATGGAAGACATATTTTTAAGAGATTGCTTGTTGATCTACATTAAGAAAGAGATCGCAATAGGACTCTAGACAGAAGCAACTATTAATAAATTCAACTGCGACGAAACATCGTGTGCGATTCAACTAAAAATTGTTACTCATGATCATCATTCAATTTGCTGTGCTCAATGTTTGGCCCCCTTGTGTGCATTTTCTGGCTCTGCCATTATTGTTGAAGAAATTTAGGATTTGAGAAATAATAACTTGGTGACAGTTTGTAGCTTACCGACCTGTCCGAACTATGTGGCTGTCGTCGGAAATGAGTGAAGCTTCTGACGGTACCTGAAGTCTGAAGCTCTTCAATACAGAACAATAGTGCACTACCGGAATCAGCAGAAGAGGATGAAACTGACTTCTGACGAACAGAGTGCGGCAAGAACAGAGTATAAGTAAGTAAACAAGATTGAGACAGAAAAACCACCGGCGTCCAAGAACCAAATGACTCGGAGGATGATGATGAGGACCTCCAGCAGGCTGCCGATCTCGGCGCGCTCCCGGTGGCCGTCAGGGAGAGGCATAAGAGCAGGCTCCATTCCGACGGAGGAGACATTTCCGCGATCCGCCTGAGAGCGCTGCCGCCGGAAGTACACGGAGCGTTGCCTGCGCGGTCGACAGATGATGCGGCGCTTGTGGGAAGCGCCTCCGCCGGCTGCACATTACATCACCACTGATCCCCTGGAGGCAGCGGCGGTGTCTAGACTAGTATTGAATGGGCCTTTTCTTCAACTAAAAACTCCTCAAGACAGTCCGTGGACCTTGCTGGTACTACTTCTCGAGGGAGAGCACATCTTAAGTGGGCCTCTAGCACCCGGCCAGGTTGCTCTTAGATTCAAAATTTTTTTGTAGAAATTTTGAAGGATTCCACTTTTTTTTGAAGGATTAGGATCCTTAGGATTTTTTTTTGCATTGGTTGTTTGATTCATAGGATCGAACCCTATATAAACTTACCTCTAAGAATTCCTTTGTATACTATACTCTATAGGAATTTTAGTGAATGTACGAGTTTTTTTTTGCAAACCAACATCTCATTCGGCAGGCGATAGTATATCACATGAGATAAATAGCTAAATACAAATCAGTTGTGAACATATGATTTTATATGCAACTTTCCAGCTTAATCATCTATTACATATTATTTATTTCCTTTACACCTTATCATAATGTGAAAATTACCAATATTTATTGAATTGGTTAATGGGTTTTATAAAAATGACTGCATTTTTTCGGTGTGGCATACCCATTACTAAAATCCTTGGTCCAACGCTAATATTTGTTTTGCTACATCGGTGTTTTCGAAATGTTGTGATGTGTTTTGTATGTTTTAACCACCGCGGATAATCACGGAAGCCTCACACAGCCGCCACCTCCCCAAAAAAAGTCTAGAGTTCCTCTGCCTCCCGATGGCACTGCCGTCGGTCCGTCTCGTCTCCGGTGGCCTTAGGGCCATGGCCGCGCCGTGTATCCCGGCCATTGACAGCGAGATGGCTCCGTTTTTTGAAAATGGAGATGAAATAAATACAATCCATTTCTTAGACCATGCATGGTAGAATTCTCTATCAAGATATTTATAGATAAAACACACACATACACACATAAATGCCCTATAATGCATATAAAATGTCAAGCCACAATCCATATGCAAACCATGCAAAATAAACCCGCCACATGGCATGGTTTTATTATCTCTAACTAAATGGAACTAATTAATCGACAGATGGATGCATGTGATATTGTTATTTCTTGTTCTTTGTATATATTTAGATCATTGAAATTTATTTCAACAAATAACCCGAACTTATTGTTTTTTAAATAACACAATTTTTACGATAAATATTTGTTTTCTACTTTCCATATTGCATTTATAATGATGGAAATTTTTAAGTAATGTTTGAGTTTTAAAATATTACTAATGTGATTATGGGGTAAACATTGTAGATGTAATGAAAATACTAGTTACGTTTTGTGATAACGATATGTAATGAAGTAAAAATATTTAGTATAAATCGGTGGATGGCTTACTCATTCTGTTTATGGAGCACACCATAAGCCCCCATGATGCTAGAAGTTGATGGATGGCTACTTTCCAAGGCCAGTGTGCGTACCTCCACAATGGACGGCTTGGTCTTGACCTCCTCTAGCTCATGACTCGGTTGAGGCACATCACCGGCCGTCACTGGCTCTGGCCACCACAACTCTGACAGCCGCAACTGAGTGGAGAACATGGTGCACCATAGGGTGTAGAGGCAGATGGGAGGTCAGCGCACCCAGACATGGGGCGGCAAGGGGAGGGGTGGAGAGCGGCTAGGGTTTCGGTGAGTGGGCGTGAGCGCTGGTGCGAAGGTGGTGAGCGGCAGGGACGGCCGGGGTTAGCGACGTCTGGGGTTTTGGCC
>NC_041386.1:735563262-735583042 GCF_002162155.2 Triticum dicoccoides | reverse complement strand
TGTTGGAAGAAATATGGATTGGTTTTGAAGTTGCGTGGAGGTTAAGCATGGAGGAATATTCGACCGCCCAAGAAAAAAAGGGGTTGGGATTTTGCATCCCGAGTTTTTCTTATCAAAATGAAATGTACACCCGAACAAGTTTAATAACGCCGACGGTTACAATGCCGAGCGCCGGAAGCGGCGGCCGTTGTTGGTTCGAGGAAGGTGTAGCCTTGGGGAGTTGCTCGAGGTCGCGTGCAGGTGTCACGTCGTGCTGGTTCGCCCATGCAGGTTCCTGGCTATTGCAGCGGTGTTGTTGGCTCGCAAGAGGTGAGTGCAAGCCAACGCTTGTGGTGCTAGAAGATCTTTGGCGGTGCTGGTTTTGGAGGGTGGTTTGGAGCTAGTCCGGTGTGGCATACCCATTACAAAAATCCTTGGTCCGCTAATCAATATTTTTTGCTACATCGGTGTTTTTGAAATGTTTTGATGCGTTTTGTACGTTTTAACCACCGCGGAAACTCACGCGAAGCCTCACCCAGCCGCCTCCTCCCCAAAAAACTTAGGGTTCCTCTACCTCCCGCCGATGCCGCAGCCGGTCCGTCTCGTCTCCGGTGGGCTTAGGACCATGGCGGCGGCGTGGATCCCGGCCCTTGACAGTAGGATGGCTCCGTTTTTGAAAATGGAGATGAAAGAAATACAATCCATTTCTTCGACCATGTATGGTAGAACACTCTATCAAGATATTTATAGATAAAACATGCACACATATAAATGTGTTATAATGCATATAAAATGTCAAGCCACAATCCATATGCAAACCACCCAAAATAAACCTGGCACATGGCATGGTTTTATTATCTTTAACTAAATGGGACTAATTAATGCAGAGATAGATGCATGTGATATTGTCATTTATTGTTCGTCATATATACTTAGATCATTGAAATTTATTTCAATTAATAAGCCGAACTAATAGTTTTTTTAATGACACAATTTCCATGATAAATTCGTTTTCTACTTTCCGTCGCCGTCGGTATGCACCCTCTATGTCTAGCTTCTGGATTAGTTTTAAACCTTAATAATTATTGTTTGGTGTCCGTGTTAAGCATAAATATTATATCTGGATCTTGTTTATTGCGAGACGGTTATTCATTTAAATCTGAAAATAATGGTTGTTCTATTTATATGAATAATATCTTTTATGATCATGCACCCAATGTAATGGTTTATTTTTGTTGCATCTCGATAGTAGTGAAGCACATATTTATGACATTGATGCCAAAAGATGCAAAGTGAATAATGATAATATCACATACTTGTGGCACTGCCGCTTGGGTCATATCGGTGTAAAGCCCATGACGAAACTCCATAACGATGGACTTTTGGAATCACTTGACTTTGAATCATTTAAAAAAATTCACTAACATCGGCCAATGTTCGCATGTGTTAAAAAGTGTTCATGAATTAAAAAACATTCACTAATTCCTTGAATATGTTCACGAATTGAAAAAAAATCATGAATTTGAAAAATATAGTCATATTCAAAGAATGTTCACGAGTTTGAAAAAAATATTTACGATTTGAATAATATTTTTGTGAGTTTGATCTTTTTTACGAATTTAAAAATTATTATCAAATTCAAAACATGTATATAAAGTTTTTAAAAATGTGCACCAATTTGGAAGTTGTTCGCAATTTTCACTAAAGTACATAAATTGAAAGAATCATTGTGATTCGGAAAACAAAGTTTACAAATTTCTAAAAAGTTTGTGAATGGGAAAATGAAAAGAAAGGGGAAAAATCAGAAGAAAAAATGTAAAAGAAAGAAAAATAAAAATAAGATAAATGGGAAAACAAAAAAAAACGTGAAAACCGGTCCAGGGAAGGCTCAAAACCGGTGGGAAAGAACCTCTAGAGAAGGCTCGGACAAGGAAGGCTTGGAGAAGGTGGTCTTGGCGGTCGATCCAGTTGGCCCCAGGTTGGAGATACCGGACAACGCTGTCGGCGGGCTGACATCACCGCCACCTCTTTATGGAGGACGCGTGGGAGCACATTAAAGGGGAGGTGCAGCTCGTGGCAGAGCGCACGAACCCTCTTGCCCTCATCGAGCTCCACATCTGCCTATACCTCATTGTTGAAGCCCGAGCCATCCTTGAGCCCATCAAGGATCAGCGCCTGGTGTCGATGAACCGCTGCAGGATCTTTATTCATGACCTAGAGGTGGAGGAGACTTTTGCAGACAAAGGATGAGGACGACGAGATGCCTCATGCCGCCAATGACCGTGAGGCCGGTGGTTCCGACGAGGGAGTGCTCCCGACCCCCTCACACAAGGAGTAGATCGAACAGTTTGCTATATATGTAATTTCTATTTCCGGATGTAGTTTTAGCTCGTTTAATTTATGAATAAATGAATCTATGAATGAGTAGTAGTTGTACCTCGTTTGCAATTCTATGTTATTGCATGCTTTTGCATAATTTTGAAGTGGGAGTGCCTAGAACTCATCTAGATGATATTTAAATTGGTCTCATTTAGGTGACGTATAGATGACATCACCGTTTGATGTTTTTTTTTGAGGAAGACATCACCGTTTGATGTTCCAGGTCGTTTTTGTTTCAGGCCGAACCAGAGGTTGTTTATTCAACGGGCCAATGTTGGCGGGCTGATCATCGTGCCTTCGTGTGGGCTATTTGTTGTTGTCTTCTTTTCGGTTGTCTGTGGGTTGTGACTTGTGAGCGTATTTTAGTTTTTTTTTTCTTGGGCCTGTGTACAACTATTTGTTGTTGTCTTCTTTTCGGTTGTCTGTGCGGTTGTCTGTGGGTTGTGACTTGTGAGCGTATTTTAGTTTTTTTTTCTTGGGCCCGTGTACAACGACAAAAAGTTCTTCATTGTTTGACGTTCACGAGGGAGCCTAGAAACAAGGAGCAGCTAAGCCCGTACCCTGGTTTTGTGAGCGTTTTCCTGTTGTTGTATCTAGTTTTTTTGTTCGACAGCAATCGCTAGGAGGAGCCTCTGCCATGAGTCGTGCCTGGTTTTGTGCCACATATTATGAATCTTTCCAAACAAAATTTCTAAAATGGAAATGTTAAACAGCTGGAAAAGGAAAAACATACTGTGAAAAATACGGAAATATGTAAGTACATAAAAAAGTTTATTGCATAAATATATTCACCTTGTATTTTTTAGAAAATGTAACATATCAAAAAAGTACACCAAGTATTTGGAAAAAGTTTGACACCATGTATTCACCATGTACTTGGAAAAGGTTGCATTTGCAGTTGGGTTGGGGCGACTACAACTACAACAAAAATATATAAAAAAGAGAAAAACTTTGTTGCCGCCGACAACCCCCCGACCCCCGATTGCGGTCACATTATACGTCTTGCAGTTGCGGTCGGGGTGGGGCGGTTGCAACTACTACAACAAAAAATTAAATGAGAAGACTTTGCCAGCGCTGATAAACCTCCTCCCGACCCCTGGTTGCGGCCACATTATACGTTTTGCAGTTGCGCTTGGGTGTGACGAGTCACAGTGGCACTCAGGTTGAGGCTTTTGCAACTAGTTTTGCAGTTGCGCTTGGGTGTGACGAGTCGTAGTTGCACTCAGGTTGAGGCTTTTGCAACTACTAATTTTTTTAATGAAAAGACTTCGCCGCCGCCGACAAACCTCCCTCCGACCCCAATTGCAGTCACATTATACATCTTGCAGTTGCGCTTGCGTGTGATGAGTTGCAATTGCACTCGAGTTGGGGCGGTCGCAACTACAAAATAAATAAAAATGAAAGACTTCACCGGCACCGACAACCCTCCCCCTGACCCCCGGTTGCTATCACATTATACTTCTTGGACTTGCACTTTGGTGTGATGAGTTGCAGTTGCAATCGGGTTTGTGTTGACTACACCTACTAAAAAATAAAGAACAGAAAAACTTCATTGGCACTGACAGCCCTCTCCTGACCCCCGGTTGCGGTCACATTATACGGCTTGCAGTTGCACTTGGGTATGATGAGTTGTAGTTGCACTCGGGTTGGGTGATTGCAACTACAACAAAAAGCTAAACGTAAAAGACTTCGCCGGCGCTGACAAACCTCCCCCGAACGCCGGTTGCGGTCACATTATACGTCTTGTAGTTGCACTCGGAGTGGGGCAATTGCAACTACTACAACAATATATTAAATGGAAAGACTTCGTCGGCGCTGACAAACCTCCTCCCGATCCTCGGTTACGGTGACATTATACGGCTTGCACTTGCGCTTGGTTGTGACGAGTTGCAATTACACAGGAGGCAGTTGCAACTACTAAAAAATTTAATGAAAAGACTTCGCCGACATTGTCAAACCTCCCTCCGACCCCCAGTTGCGGTCACATTATACGTCTTGCAGTTGCGCTTGCGTGTGATGAGTTGCAGTTGCACTCGAGTTGGGGCGGTTGCAACTATAAAAAAACCAAAATGAAAGACTTCGCCAACACCGACAACCCTCCTCCCGACCCTGGTTGCGGTCACATTATATGTCTTGCAGTTGCGCTTGGGTGTAATGAGTTGCAGTTGCAATCAGGTTTGGGTTGACTGCACCTACTATATTTTTTTAAAGAGAGAAAAACTTCACCGGTGAGGACGACCCTCCCCCTAACCCCCCTGGTTGCGGTCACATTATACATCTTGCAGTTGCACTTGGGTGTGATGAGTTACAATTGTACTTGGGTTGGGGATGTTGCAACTACAGCAAAGTAATTAAAATGAAAAGACTACACCAGCGCTGACAATTCTCCTCCCGACCTGGTTGCGGTCACATTATGTCTTTGCAAATGCACTTGACTGTGATGAGTTAAAGTTGCAGTCGGGTTACAACGCTTGCAGTTTCATGTCTTGTGGCGGACATGCAACCACTACTGCAGGATGCTGCTAACGCGACACTACGGTCAGAGATCCTTCGACGAAACTGTGTGCGATGTAATAATCGCAAACGGTGGTGTAAAAAAACCGTCAAAAAGGGCGCAAAACGTTTGCGATGACGGATGCATCAAACACGGTTCAGATTTTAGTTGTGTGTGCGATTCAGGGCATACGATTCAGTTCAATTAACCATTTTTGATGAGTAGGAACAAAAGAAACGGGAAGCTAGATGAAGGTGTGTGCAAGGTACAACATACTGTTACTCGGATGAACTGTTTGAGATTAGGCAACACAAAAGAGATGGTCAGCCAGATCAAGGTGTGTGCAATGTACAGCTTACAGTTCACTCGGATGAACTGTTTGTGATTAGGCAACACAAAAAAAATGGTCAGCCATATCAAGGTGTGTGCGATGTTCTTTAACAGGGACTCCCGATGAATGTTGTGCCTCATTGATCGAGACTAAAGGTCGCATGAGAATTGTTAGCTTACGACCAAGATATCCTACAATGCACTTTAGTGCATTCAGGATTTCTAATAGCGAGGAATGCTTAATAGTGAAAGACTGGAGCAAAATTGTGAACGATCGCAGAGAAGTACTAGGGGGAAGCAATCAGAAGTGCAGCCCACGATTAGGAGACAGGTTCATCTGCATGCTCCAACTAGATGAAGCAGGAGTGCTAAACATGTTTTATGTTATTTTACCCGAGAGAGAGCAGCAGGAGTGATTAGCTAGCTAGAAATGAGTTTGAAGATGATTATTTGCTACACTATGACTATGAGGATTAAATAGCTAGTGTTGGTGGTAATGACTATGATGATTATTATTAGCTAGTGTTGGTGGTGATTAGCTAGCTAGAATGAGTTTGAAGATGATGATGTGCTACACTATGACTATGATGATTAAATAACTACTGTTTGTGGTAATGACTATGATGATTCAAGTGGAGGCAACATGTGGTGCACATCGAAAGTACTACTAGTCCTAACTAGATCAAGTTTGGATTAGTAGTATAGTTTTGACATGCACCACATATTGCCTCCACTTGAACCTAATCCACATTCATTTGACACACTGTTATGGACATAATGATATAAACCTCATAATTGGTATTGTACCAAAATTTGTATAACGGCGTATAAATACACCCAAAATGAAAATAATGAAAAAAAGTATAGTAGTAGCGATGGATAGTAAACACGCTGCTACTAGCTAGATTAGCAGCAGCGCGAGAGAGAACACACGCTGCGGCTATGTGTCTTAGCAGTAGCGCATGTAGCACGCGCTACTGCTAAGTAATAGCTGTAGCGCCTTATTAGTAGCGCGGTGCCCCGCGCTACTAGTGGGCATTAAACCCGCGCTACTACTAGGGTTTTCCCTAGTAGTGTCCCTTATGGTTAACATTTAACATGAAAGGAACATCACCTCGATATACAGCTTCTTCAGGCACGGAAAGCATCTCAGGCAACTGAAAACTTGGTCTAGGTTGGGGACGATAGATTCTAGTGCCAAGACCTTCACTGTTCCCAGAGTCTGGGTGAAGCTTTGCTGGATGGCAAACGAACATACATCTTCAAAACTAGTTATAACGTTGATATCAAGAAGGAGAGGTATATAAGGCGACTGTTGTACTTGAAAGTTGTAGTATTTGATACACGAGTAGCCCATCACTTTCAATTTCGGCGCAAAAATGACATTGATTCTTGTTGGACCTTGCTGATCAACTACAAGTAATCTCTCAAGTGAAGGTGTGTCCTGGATGACCATATTGTGGTCCACCTTTTGTGATCTCTCGTTGCAGCACCAACAACACACATAAATAGTGCGGAGAGTCCTGGAGGTGATGTGCAAGGTACTCAAGCAATTCATCGCCTGAAGATGAAGGAACTCGAGTGCAGTACAGCCACGGAGTAGGCGCTCCATGTCATCCTGTGGGATGCGGACGGCGACGAGCTCGAGGTGCTTCAGTCGTGGTAGAAAAAGATCGGGCACGTCATTAAGGGGGGGGGATGGCAGTTCATGAACTTGGTGAGGTGCAGCGTGGGCGCGAAGCGGAGCGCAGACGTTGGAAGCAAGCTCATGTGCCCATCATTATAACTTAGCTTCTCGAGCTGATCTATGGTGCGGGATCGGAACCACTCGTCAAGCTTGGCTCGCTCCTTGCCATTGGAACGGAACTTGCCCGCAATAAGGCCTTTGATTGGGCCATGGTAACTGCCGAGGATCTGGGAGAATGCATTGAGGGAGTCCAGGATTAGGGGGTCCTCGGACGGCCGGACTGTTGGACTATGAAGATACAAGATTTAAGACTTCATCCTGTGTCCGGATGGGACTCTCCTTAGCGTGGAAGGCAAGCTTGGCAATCCGGATATGTAGATCCCCTCCCTTGTAACCGACTCTGTGTAACCCTAGCCCCCTCCGGTGTCTATATAAACCGGAGGGTTTTAGTCCATAGGACATCAACAATCATAATCATAGGCTAGCCCCTAGGGTTTAGCCTCTACGATCTCGTGCTAGATCAACTCTTGTAATACTCATACCATCAAGATCAATCAAGCAGGAAGTAGGGTATTACCTCTATCGAGAGGGCCCGAACCTGGGCAAACATCGTGTCCCCCGCCTCCTGTTACCATTAGCCTTAGACGCACAGTTCGGGACCCCCTACCCAAGATCCGCCAGTTTTGACATCGACATTGGTGCTTTCATTGAGAGTTCCACTTTGTCGTCACGATAAGGCTTGATGGCTCGTCTTCCTGTCAAGGACAGCATCACCTCTGGGGGAGCCCTGGCCGTAGGCCAAGCTCTCCGACTAGGCGGCTTCGTCATGACCGCCCGTTCGGCCGTCACGCCAACAATGACTTATCGGGTCATCAAAAACAGCCTCCACGTCGGCTCGGGATTCACCGAGCAGATGGATCCAATGGAGCTCTCTTCCTTAAACGAGCTCTTGGATCGCATCGCCGCCCTGGGAGTCGTCACGGACTATGATCCGATCGGGCTTAAACCCGACCAAAGGGAGATTAACTCTTCGCCGGTCACCCATATGATAGCGGTGGTGGAGGAGCAATTTAGCGATTCTTCCTCTATTTTGAGGACGTACTATGTCCGGATTCCCGAGCTCTCCGAGCCGGATACCCGTCTACGGGAGGACATGGCCCAAGCTTCGAACTTGGAATCAGACACGGGGCCAGAACTATTGGGTAACATCCCGGAGCCCGAGCTGCCAAGCTCGGAAACTCCTCCGCCCCTGGGTCTTAGATAGGGTCAGGGTTTGGACCTAAATCTACCCACCCACCCAGACATAAGTGATCTATCCCACATTAGACAAGAGCCCCAAGAGACAGTACATTACTATTGTGTCAGATTCCTCCTTGTAATGAACAAGGTCAAGGACTGTCGCGAGGAAGACGCAATTTCATTCTTTTGCAAAAATTGCACGGACAAGGGAATCCAAAACGCCATAAGTCGCCGTGACATAGCACACTTTGCTGACTTGGCGGCCATAGTACAGAAGTACTGTGCGATGGAAAGCGCCTGGAAAACCCAAACAAAATTCTGGGATCCCCCGGCTCTCACTAGACCCCCCATCCGAACTAAAAGGGTGTACTCTCGTAAGTCACCCGATCCAATCACAAAGAAACCAAAGCCCACTACAGGGCGTGGAACTATATTGGAGGGATGGCTTAATGGGCCATGCAAAATTCACAGTACACCGGATACCATGCCAACACACAGCCTTAGAGCATGTTGGATACTCTGGCAGGTGGCCAAGAGCGGTGATGATCTCCTCATCAACAATACCACAGAGCACCATCCCGTGGAAAATAATAATACAGTATTGACAGTCTTTGAGACCTTCGCCTCAAATAACAGGCGTAAGCGAGCACTCCGCAGCCTTGCTGAAGTCTGCCATGCTGCAGCAATAAATCCATGGAACGACACGGCCATAACCTTCAATGCCAGTGACGAACCTCCGCACCAAATATAGGCGAACCAGTGCTGTTATATATAGCGGCAACTCACCAGGTTGTAAGCGCAGTGCTCGTCGTCGAATGAGAGACGGACGGACATAAGTTCCCGCTTCAAAAGCAGGTATACTACGTATCCACCGTCCTCACTCCATGTAAATCACGGTACCAACATTATCAAAAGATAGCATACACGGTCTTCATGGCATCCCGGAAACTACGGACTACTTTCAAGAGTGTTCAATTATGGTGGCCTCCGAAGTACCACTTAACAACATAATAAACAATCGCGATGCCACGGGCCGGATTGCCAAATGGGCTATCGAGCTCCTCCCGTTCGACATAACATACAAACCGCGGCGAGCCATTAAGTCGCAAGTACTGGCCGATTTCGTCACCGAATGGACAGAAGCCAAACTCCCTAAAGAGTACGGCGCACATTCTAATTGGATCATGCACTTCGACGGCTCTAAGATGCTGGCTGGTCTGGGGTTAGGCGTCATCCTGACATCCCCCACCGGAGATACAGTACAATACATACTCCAAATATTATACACAGACTCCAACAATGCAGCAGAATATGAGGCCCTGTTGCATGGTCTCCGGATGGCAGTCTCCATGAGCATTCAACACCTAGAGGTGCGTGGGGATTTGAACCTTGCAATATCTCAAATAAATGGAGACTTCGATTCCAAGGACCCAAAAATGGCGGCTTACCGCAATGCCGTCCTCAACATGTCAGCTCGTTTCGAGGGGCTCGAATTCCACCACGTGGCCCGAGAAAACAATCAAGCGGCGGATGTCCTTGCCCGCATCGGCGCTAAGCGCAACCCTGTCCCACCTAATATCTTCTTGGAAAGGCTCTTGAAGCGATCCGTGGTGTGGGAAGGGGAGACCGGCAACAACAGTCCGGATCCGGCCACAACACCAGATACAGAACACTCTGACGTAATCGGAGGCTCCGCCACTGAAATAACACCTTCGGCCCACGTGATTATGGTTGTGATCGCCCCGTGGACAGAACCCTTCTTGTCCTACTGTAACGCCCAAAAATTTAACCAGGTTTTAATTATTGAAATTTGGCCAAGAGTTTAAAATTTTGCCTGCAAGAATATTTCTGGTGATTTCAGAACCTTTCTTTTAATATCAAGGAGTTTTTCCCAAGTGGATCTTTCCAAAACATATTGGACTTCTATGCACTCTTTATAACATTCCTTAATCAGTGGATTTAATTATTAAATTATTTCACCCTGAGCTTTATTCATTAAAATGACTTTCTTTAAATTTTGGAGCTATTGTTGAACTGCAACCAGTTGATAAATTTAACTAAAAATCCAACCAAAATTTGGAGATGTCATGTGATGTCTCTAAATCACTTTTGTGCAATTATATAATTATTTCATTGCATATTTTTAGTGTTACACCTGTTTTTCAAATCTGGTCCAGTGGACATTTTTGCACTATAGCCTAATTAAATATTTCCCTAGAGCTTCCACCAAAATTATGGGATGTCAGTGGTAGCATGCCATCCAACGTTATGCAAAAACATAGTGTTGTTCTTTGAAAAAAAAATTAGTGCATCAACCTCTTTTTCATTCTGGACCAGACTTGTGTTTTCTACTGCAACCCTATTCTTTCTTGCTCTAGTGACCTTGTGTTTTCTCCTGCTTGTAGTCAACCCTACAAAACCCTTAAGTCCAGGAGCATGTACTCTTTGGAACACTTTTGATCCATGTAATGGTGCCATTTACTCCCTGTCCAGAAGTGTAGTTTTGCAAAACTTGCACTAGCAAGTTTCTCCTTTTGGCAAACTAACTTCACCACTCTCTCATTCATCCATAGAGACCCCACTCTGGGAGATTTGGCCACCCCAAGAGCTTCCTAGGTGCCTTTGGCATTTTGTCAAACACCCTGAGTGCATAGCCAGATTTGGCATGATTTCAAGTTTACATTATAAACTTGAGCCCCTGACCCATCCAGCATGTCCCATGGAATTGCCCTAGCTTATAACCCCACGCTGCTAACCCTCTTGTGGTTTGGAACCCCCTAGCATGCCATGGCATTTCATCGAGCACGTCCCGGGCATGCTCTGGGCGCGCCCAGAGCGTGCGTTTGGCACGCACGTGTGCCCGAGCCGCCGCGTCCCGCCCCGCACTCACTCCAGTCCGTGACCGACCGCAGCCAGCACGCCGTGTCCCCTGCTGCACCCCACGAGCCCCGCAGCTCTCGCCACATCTCCGGCAGGCCAGTAGCTAGCCGCCACTGCCGCCCGACAGCTCCTGCGCTAGCCAGCGCCACCCAAGCCATCTCCGCTCGCCAGCTCGCCCTAGGAGCAGTAGCCGCTCGTCCGCTAGCTCCTGCCGCCATCCCCAGCCTCGCCACGATGCCCTGCAGCTACAGAACACGGTCGCCGGCGACCTTATCCGCGGCCGCCGATGAACCGCCTCGACTCGCCTATTTAAGGAGGCCCCGAGCCCGTTCCCACACACAGGCAACCTCAGGCCACCTCCATGGCGCTGCCCTAGCTCGCAATCGACCCGGGGAGGTTTTCTTCCCCGTCTCCGGCAACTCCTGCCACCACCACCGCCTCGGCCATTCCGGCACCACTAGTCCTCCCTCTCTCCACTCTCTCCACCAGGAGCCTTCTCTTCCTCCCGCGAACCCTTTCCCCTACTCGATTTCGATCGGGAACCACCGCAGCCCCAAAAGCACTTTGCTCCCGAAGCCTCCTCCGCCGCGAAGCTCACCGTCGGCGACTCCCTCCACCCCCGCCGACCCAACGACCACCGGGAGGACCGCCCCGGTCTTGCGGATCCATCTCGACTCTCTGAAGCTCGCGGGGAGCATCCATTCGCCAGCGTTGATCGTCGTCGCCTCGCCTCCGTTCGGGCGAAGGAAGAAGAGGGAGGATGGACTGGTCAAACCTGACCAGTGGGCCCTCTGGACCCACTGTCAGTGACCCCGCCCCAGTCCTGGTGGGTTAAGTGGAAGCGCATTTCTAAAATACGCCTTCGACGTGTACGTATTCGAAACGTTTTCTTTTCTGTTTTTTTTTTAAAATAATGACAGATTTTGACCAAACTTTGACCGGCTATATCTTTTTAAATACAACTCCAAATTAATTAATTCTTTTTCCTACCTCTCTCAAATATTGTCTAGTTTATTTTAAGATTTATTTGAAAAAATTTCAAGAAAACTTTTTGTGCTGTTTTGATTTTGTGGGTTAATTCATTTATATTCTTTTAAATAGGATTTTTGAAGATTTCAAGATGTTTTGGAATGCACCCTGCTTTCCCATGACCTGAAGGCAAGCATTGTGAACCTTGGTGTAATTTTGTGTGTGTTGCTTGACACGGTGGCAACACCACCCCGACACGAGCACACGTCATTTTATGTGAGGATATGTTACTACTCATGGGTGCATGTTAATGGATTTCATGCAAATGGAGTTGATATGGTTGTGATAGAATCACCGTCATATGCCCTTCATGCATACCGGAAGGAAAGCCAAGAAGGCCTCTGTCTTGGGTAGACACGGTCTTGTTCCTAGTCCTCCATCGAGACGGTCGTGCCCGGCATGGCATGAGGGGGAATGTCGCGTGGTGTTTCTATCTGTTGGTTGAAGTATATGTATTGTTATGCTAATCTTGCAGAGAATATTACAACCTCCTGAGTCGACCGTAGATCGAGTCTTGGGCCAGTAACCCCCATACTTGCTTCGTACTACCACTCGTCTCAACAACAAGTAGGGTACGGTTCAGTAAGTTGTCAACCCCTTTCCTAGCACACACCGTACAGAGAGGCCATGGTGGAAGATACTGGAGGCATCCGGTAGTCATGCCACCGGGTCCGGGAGCATGGGTGTTTCAGTTGTAGCCGAAGGGGGTAGCTCCCCAGTTTGCGCGCGGTATAAATTTTGTGATCCCATGTTACGTCGAGGTTGTAGCCTCCCCACTTAGAGTTTTGCTTGACAGGTGTCGTGGGTGATTCCAGACACATGTGAGTTAACCTGGTGTGTGCAAGTTAGGTGTGTTTCCAACTAAAAGGCCATGGACGGAATTAGTCTTGATGGACTAAAGGAATCCGTCACTCGTGGGTAAAGAGTACACCCTCTGCAGAGATTAAACCTATTCGAATAGCCGTGTCCATGGTTAAGGACTACAGTCTGGAATGGGTCAAGTGTCGGTCTTAGTGTCGGTCTTCGGAGGTGAAACTGTTAAGCCAGAATGGAAATCTCGACTTGTGACATGAGATTATTATTTTTGTTGTGAACTAACCCGTGATATTATTGGTGTTATCGAATATCCCTGGGATGGTTCTACCTCCTGGATATTCACTGTGATTGCATTTACTTTTAAGCCCTTTATGTGGTGTCGCTCAGACGCCCGACTGTGGCATTTCTTTTAAAGCCCTTTATGAGGTGTCGCTAAGACGCCCGACTGTGGCATTTCTTTTAAAGCCCTTTATGTGGTGTCGCTCAGACGCCCGACTGTGGCATTTCTTTTAAAGCCCTTTATGAGGTGTCGCTAAGACGCCCGACTGTGGCATTTCTTTTAAAGCCCTTTATGTGGTGTCGCTAAGACGCCCGACTGTGGCACTTCTTTTAAAGCCCTTTATGTGGTGTCGCTAAGACGCCTGACTGTGGCATTTCTTTTAAAGCTCTTTATGTGGTGTCGCTAAGACGCCCGACTGTGGCATGCTTGTTATTTATCCCATAATTTTAATACTACCATATTATCGCATATTCATAAATAATTTGCTAGCATACATCAGTGTTTTAACAAATTTTGTGACTGACGTCATGAGCATGGTTATTTTCGGCACATCGTTGTTATATTATACCTGTGTTCATAATGTTTGCGAGTACATTCAAAGTACTCACTGGCTTGTCCTTGGCTATTGTCTTGGCTAGATTTCTTGCGCGGAGAGGAGCGACCGTGGCGACAGCCCCGGAACCTAAGCAACAGTGACAGCAGCCTCGCGAAGATAGGAGTTAACCTGGTCAGCTGTTCCTGTGAGAAATGGAGTTCCATAGACGTTGATGATTCACGAACTGCTTCCGCCATCAACCACTAGAACCATATTGTTGTACTCACAGGCCAGAATGGTCTTGTACTACATATTTGTATTTTGCTTGGAATTTCTGTATCAAGTTGGTGCCTCATCAGCTAACAGTTATCCTGGGGCTGGTGAGCACAAGGACCATTTTCTGGAAATTAGTGCCCGGAGAATCGGTCCCCACACCTACCTAAATAGGCAAGAACTCCCTGAGGACCCAAACGAGGCACGTTGCATTGTGCGGCGGTCTAAAGCCTACAAGGTCCACGAGGGAGAGCTTTATAAGAAAAGCGCTACCGTAGTACTCCAAAGGTGCATCTCTGAAGAGGAAGGGCGGCAACTCTTGGCAGAAATTCACAGTGGACTCGGCGGCCATCACGCCGCAGCTCGGGCCCTTGTAAGCAAGGCCTTCCATACAGGTTTCTACTGGCCGACAGCCCGAGCAGACGCACAGGACCTCGTCCAACGTTGTGTCGGTTGCCAGCTTTTTGCAAACCAAAGCCATATGCCACCTACCGCTCTCCAAACAATTCCCATTACTTGGCCCTTTGCGGTCTGGGGGCTCGATATGGTAGGACCCCTTAAAGGAGGAAGCCATAAGAAAAAATACCTATTATTTATGGTGGATAAATTCACCAAATGGATAGAAGCCAAGCCAGTTACAACGGCCGAGTCTGGACCAGTGATAGACTTCATATCCGGGGTTGTACACCGTTATGGTGTCCCCCACAGCATCATCACTGATAACGGCTCGAACTTCACAGCTGACGAGGTAAAAACTTGGTGCGGCAACATGGGCATTAAGCTCGATTATGCCTCCGTCTATCACCCCCAAACAAACGGTCAAGTCGAACACGCAAATGGTCTCATTATGAGTGGCATTAAACCCAGATTAGTGCGATCCTTGAAGGAATCAAATACGCACTGGGTTGAGGAGCTCGACTCTATACTATGGGGGTTGCGGACCACGTCGAATCGCACTACTGGATACACATCGTTTTTTATGGTGTACGGCGAAGAGGCGGTACTTCCCTGCGACATCATTCATGACTCACCTCGAGTGCGCATGTACGAAGAGAAAGAAGCCGAGATTGATCGGCATGACAGTTTGGATGCCCTGGAGGAGGAGCGTGACGTGGCAAAAGCCCGTTCCACATTCTGTCAGCAACAGGCTCGGCGATATCAAAGCAGAGAAGTATGGGCCAAAACTTATAACGTTGGCGAACTCATTCTACGCCTACTAGAGAATAAAAAGGACAAGCTCAAGCCAAAATGGGAAGGTCCCTTCATCATTGACAGAGTTCTGACCGGTGGAGCGTACCATCTGCGGGATGCATCGGACAATCGACTCGAGCCAAACCCATGGAACGCTGCCAGACTCCGAAGGTTTTACGCCTAGTGCCGGACTCTCTGTTCGTCTCCTTACCTCAGTCAATTTTTTATATATCCGTTATCTGTCTTTTCTTTTCTTTCTTTTCTCCATTTTTCTTCACGGCCTTAAAAAAGGCTAAAATGTGTCTTGACTAATCTCAACGCGCCTAGCGCGCTCATTATACCTGGGGGCTTCTTGTACAGAAGCTTAATATAATTATATTCCGGGCTCTATGCCCCATGCACATGTGTTACTTTTCCACATGTACCTTTTCTTCGCCATTATATGCATCGATATGACTTAAGTTTTGGCCAAGCTGGGTTCCCTGGCTCTTGTGTTTATGCCCTATGTTCCCGTTTCCTTCTGCCGGGGTGCCACCGAGGCCACGCGGGACCGCCTCTTCATCGACTGGAAGTGCCGGGCCCTAGTCCATGATTCGTTGCCAAAGGTAGACAGGCCGTCGAGGGCGGTCAAGAAGCGGGTGCGGCTGTTCGGAGTCAATCTCGGCACCCAGCAGCCCCAAGGTGGCGAGTTAACCCACGATGCCAATGCCGGTGCAGCTGGAGTGGAGTCCTCAGCTGCTGCTTCATCGCCGTCATCCTCCCAGACAGAAGCGCATTCCTCCTTGGATCTCGGTCTGTGAAGGTGAGCTTGATCGGCAGCGTGCCCAAGGAAAGTTCAACAGCACAATTCCTTCAGTTTGTCACCTTTATTTTCTTCTCCACCTTTTGTGGTTCTGTCTGTTATGACATTGACATAGGCCAGCATTTAAGCTTTTGTTTAGGCCATTCAAATTCTTGGTGTTGGTTTCAGAATTAGTAGATAGAGAGAGAATGAAATTAGGCGAAATAAACAAATCCTTCATGGATTTGTTTGGATTCAGTTGAAATTCCTTCATCTTCAGACTTTGCCACTATCGCAGTAGCTGGCTCGCTATTTTTCTGCGTTATTCTTTTCTATTTCCAGTTATTAGTGTCTGTATGTGAACTTGTATTAATAGACAAGTTTTCATCAAGTTAATTAGCAAAGTAACTTGACTTCACCAACGAAGACGCAGCAACCGTCCGACATTTCTGCAGAAACTTGAGCTAAGACTGAAAGCTATCTTCGCTAATGTACATCTCAGAGACATGGCGTATTCATCCTCTATGGCAAAGTCAAATGAAGGCCACAATTATGAACACAATTTGTACAAGTTGTTCAAAATTGTCGGGTAGTTCACAGACAGATGGTTTATGTTGTCGCAGAAAGAGTAAATAGCATAAAACTACTACTTTACAGGCTAGGGTTCCAAAAAACTACCAGTTTTTAATTTTTCTCAGATAACTACCAAATGGGTGGTCGGCTGTTTCAAAAAAAACCCAAATGGCCGTTGTTTAAAAATTAAACATGTTTATGACATGTCGGGCCCGCACCTAAACGAACCGGCTGTTTGACCGTTTGTGACCGTTATTTGACATGTGGGACCGACATGTCAGTGTTTCTTACAAAATCAATCAGGCCCCTGTAAATATTTAAGAAAAGCAATTAGGTCCCTACAAACAAATTAAAAAGGCAATCGGGTCCTTTCCGTGGCTGTGCTCCAGATCGAGAGAAGCGGGCGCCCGCACCTTGCTCGCCGGTCATCAGCTGTTGCGTGGAGCTCGCCGGCCAGCAGCCATGGCGCCGCCACGGAGCTCCTTTCCGTCGCCCTTCGTTGTACAGCGCGCGCAGCCGTGGAGCTCCCCAACACGCAACCTCTCTCCCTTCCCTCTTGCTCGCGCTGGCTCCAGGTGGGTGGAGCAGCTCGACCAGCTCGGTCCAGTGGCCCCGGCTGGCTGGTGGTGGCAGCGGTGGCCTACACACAAGCCCTCATGGCGCGCGCGGCGACCGCGGGCAGAGCCCCACGGCACGCGGCGACGACCACAGGCGAAGCCCCATGGCGCGTGGTGACCGCGGGTGGAACCCCATGGCGGCGGCGCGCGGTGGCGACCACCCATGGCGGCGTGCAGCGGCGACCACGGGCGGAGCCCCATGGAGGCGCAACGGCGACCACAGGTAGAGCCCTTTGGAGGCGCGGCGGCGACAGTCCAAGGACCCGATTGCTTTTAAAAAATGATTCCAGGGACCCGATTGCTTTTTTTAAATCTTTGTAGGGGCTAATCCATGAAAAATATGTGGATGAGGCGCTGACATGTGGCCCCTACAAGTCAGTTAACGGTCAAACAAACGGTCAACCAAACGGTGTGTTTAGTGGCGGGCCTGACCTGTCATAAACATATTTAATTTTTTAACAAAGAGAATTTGGGGTTTTTTGAAACAGCCAACCCCTGACTTGGTAGTTATCAGCGAAAAAATTAAATTCGGTAGTTCTTTGGAACCTTAGCCTGTAAAGTAGTAGTTTTATGCTATTTACTCTCGCAGAAATTGTCACAGTAGTACAAGCTGTAAACTCAGTTTTGGTACGTACAATATAGATGGGCCGGCCCAAATCGATCGCTAGGTTAGCTCACTTGTGTTCATAATTGTGGCGCGTTTTCCAAATTTGTTCCCGTTTTAGAAAATGTTCGCATATTGAAAAAGTTGTTCATGGTTTGAAAAATGTTCTCATTTTCAATATTGTTCCCTTTTTTACAAAAAAATGTTTGAGTTATGAAAAATTTGTTAGCAAATTTCGAAATGTTCATTTTTCTAAATATATTGACATTTGTGAAAAAGGAAACACATTTAAAATTTTAAAAAAGTTTATTTTCTTTCCCCACCTATAGTTTATATAAATTGAGCTGGCATTTCAAGACAAACAAGTCTATGAACACAGTGGCTAGCGACATGGCTCAGTCACTAGAAGCCGTGGGTTCTATCCTATATGCACACACGTTTTGGCTAAATTTTTAGCGAGCTGTTCTCTAAATTCTGCTGTTGCCTTTCATTTCTTTACGTAGATTGGCAGCAGCAGATCGCCAGCGTACCTTGGCCAGTTTGTCCTCGTTTTGGGTCGCTTGTCGACGTCGCCCCCAGATCGAGCTCACCAGCAAAAAATCTAAAAAAAAAGGAGTGTGGGGAACATGAACGTGCACTAGAGAATGGGGAACGTACGCGGGAGAGCCATCTCCGACCAGGGTTCTTTTGGAAAGTGCGAAAATTGTTTGAACTGCGAAATTTCGTACTGAATTCTCTAAAATGGCTTATAAAACGGAACACAGGGAGTATAAGATGTTTTAGATAATTTTAATATAGACTACATATGGATTAAAATGGGTGAACATACACATTAAGATGTGTCTAGATATGTGTGAATCAGAAAAATGCTAAAACATCTTATATTTAGGAATCTGCTACACTCAACTAATTGTTCTTGGCATGTAGTACTATTCAAGTTATTAGGTGGCAGCTAGCTATGCGTGGGAGTGAAATAAACATATACTACCTCAACTTAATATAAAATGTTTTTTGACACGGTGTTTGAAAACGTCTTATATTAAATTACAGAGGTTGTATCTCAGTTGCGTCATACGGTAACTCTTTTACTAGGGTCACCATGGCGGCCGCCGCGTCTTCCCTCTTACTCTGTGACCAGCCTCCATCTCCTCTCCAATCGCTTGCAGGCAACCCCCTCTCTCGCCTCCGGACAATGTCGGTTGGGATGAAGAACCTATGCGCCGCGAAGGGAGACGGCGGTGAGCCGGCGTTCAAGGAGGAGACATCAGGGCTATTTGGTTTGAGACTAAGTTTGCCTAGGGGTTGCCATATCTAAGGTTAGGTAAGTCTGACCATCTTCGATGGGTATTTGGGTCAAGCCACACTAGGGGGCCCACATCACATACACTTAAAAAGTGTGGTAATATTCCTTAGACTTGACAACCTGTGGCTCTTACTCTGAAAACCGAAAAGCAAAGAAACAAACAACAACCAAAAAAAACGTATCTAAACCCCAAAAAAAAAGCATTAAAAATTCCAAAGGAGCGCCCAACATGCGATATATAGCAGCGGCTGGATGCATCACTTAACACGCTCCCATGCTATCAAAAATGACCTTTGAGGTCCCCTGCAAGGTGTAACCTATTCAGTGCCTATTGTGATAGGCTAACCAAACTGGCGCTCACGCGCCTCGTTTCACTTGCACGGTTTTCTAGTTTGTCAGGTTGATTGATTGACTTTAAAAGTAATATTAATCTAGAAAATTGAACAATTTTTAAAAAATAGGAATTTGGAAGAAAAACTTAATAAGTTTGTGAATTTGATAAATTTTCATAAATATAAAAAAATCACAAAATTTTTAAAAAAATATTTTTTCATAAAAAAATCACAAATTTGCGGAATCTTAATGAATTGGAAAAATTAACACAAAAAAATCACAAAGCTCATGAAATTTCATATTAGGTTAAATATTTGGAAAGTCTCCGTGGTTTCCAAAAAAATCACAAAGTTGAAAGAAACTTATGAAATTTTAAATAGAGAAATGAAAACCAGAAAGAAAACGAAAATGGGAAATAAAAAAAAGGCATAGCAGAGGTAGGGGTTGAATCTTTCTA
>NC_041386.1:735511990-735562662 GCF_002162155.2 Triticum dicoccoides | reverse complement strand
GGGGGGTAGGGAGGGGAGGGCAAGGCATGCGGTCGGAGGCCTGCCCAGGGGTAGGGGGTATGGTGGCACATAACTCGGCTAAGCAGAATACCTACCCGTGATGTCCATTTCCTCTGTCCCTCTCGCCTATGGTTTGGTCATGAAGAAAAAAGTCCCTTGATACCATTTTGCTTTTGTTAGCTGGACAAAGCATAATTAATTTGAGCATGTATGAAAATGATCCTGAGATGGAAGCAATGCTTGATGCAAGAAGTTATGAGTCAAAGGGCATCGCATAGATCTATTTGCAATGGTTTCCAAATGGTTTGAATATGTTGTTTTGTTAGCAAGAGAAAAAAGCTCCATGTTTTTTTAGGGAAAGAAAAAGCTCAATTTCTTTTTTTGAGGGGAGAAAAAGCTTCATGTGAAGGGCTTCAGAATGTTGATACAGAATTGTAGAGGCCCGCTCAAGACGGGCCTCTTGGGAAAAAGTGAGGCTTCTTTAGCCCAAAAGGCAGCCTGGTACTAATCCAGCGAGATTCTGAAGAAGGAAAAAAATAGTCCAGCGACCGCCGCCGTCTCCCCCATCTCCAGCAGGGGTCAGCGCCGGCGGCGGCGGCGCATCTCCGCTGGCTCCAGCCCGCTCCTCCTAATCAGTTCTCACGCGCAATATCCACAAGCATGGCCGCCTGTGCAGGCTGCTCCATGCACCGTTGGTGGCTGATCACTCCGTCGGAATCTCCTCGGTCAGCAGCACCTACTCCGGAAGCTCATGGAGGTCTTCATCATCCTTGGACGACTGGTTCGTACGCTCTGTGATATGGTATTTTTTAGTGAATGAATTTTATCACTAGTTAAGCGGCTAACCTTCCACTGGAATTTCAAACAGGCCAGAGATTCAGAGTGGTCAATGCGTGCATACCAGGCTCAGGTGCTCAATGCCAAGTCTGCACACTACGGTTCAATTCTGTTCCGTTATTAGTGCGAATTGGCATGCTAGCTGCAGGAAGCAGGCACTGCTCGTTTGAAGCAGGCGCGGGGAGGAAGTGAAAACTGAAAAGCTTCCGGCCCTGCCTGAAGCTTCGCCATTTCCGACCATCGCCACATAGGTTCCGGCAGGTCAGTAAGCAACAAACTAGCACCAAGCTGTTATCTCTCAAAAACTTAATTCCGTTAAGTTTGGGATCATTCTGGATGGAGGTTTTTAGATGTCTGGTTCATAGTAGCCTGGTTCGCGGGTCGATGCTGCGATCCCCGTCCCGGGGTCGATCGACCCGGATCGAGGGTCGGGGACGACGGCGGGTCGAGCTGGATCGATTGCCGGATCGCGACCCCGATCGATGGGCACTGACCCCGATTTGATATGCAGGGTTGCTAGAAGCCAGAATGCAAGATTGCCAGAAATATGAAGGAGTTCATGGGGATTTGATGCTTACCAGGCAATCGCAGTATCGCACTACAAAACACTGAACTCGGCCGGCCTGCCGGAGTCCGACCTTCCGCGGTCCCGCTACCGCCGTTGGTACGACCTTGCCGGACTGGTGGGAAGGGCAACGAGGAGAGCGTGGAACCGTGGAGGGCTGGAGGCTGACGGTGGGAGGCTTGGAGCGAGATCCATGCCGGACTGGTGGTTTGAAGATGAACCCATAAAGAGGACGAAGCAGGATTTGGGGATAGTTGTGCGACCAAACGCTTCGTGGAAAGTAATAATGGCAGATGAGAAAAATCACGGAATGAGGGCTGACGTGTGGTCCCATTTTGTAATCTTTTTTATTTTTATTTTGTGAAGTATCAGGCGGGATTTTTTCCCTCCTTGCAATATTTGGAAATACATCATTGCAGATCGTAGGGATCTTTCTTTCCCTCCATGCAAAAATTCTCACCAAAAAAATATGTTACTGGGCAAAAACTGAAATCAGGCCGGATTTTCCCCCTCCTTGCAATATTGGAAAATAGATCAATGCAGATCATAAAGATCTTTCTTTCCCTCAATGAGAAAAATTGTCAACAAAAAATATGTAACTGCGCAAAAACTGAATCGAACCCATGACATCCGACTCATAATATTGAGCTTCCCCCACTACACCAATACCGACATTGTGAAAACTAAATTTGTTTAAACTATAAATAACAAACACTAATTATATATCCTTAAAGTGCAACAATTAACAGGTTATTAACAAACATTAATTATATATATAAAGAATAAAAGTATATAATTTGAACATCATATATTATGTATAACTGCAAGCATAATGTCACTATAGTTCCGCATAGTTTTTTTTTCTTTGAACGAGCTGGAGCTCTACGTTACTCGAACACCGACATTGTATGAAAAACCTTTCATGGATACAAATCAGTCCTTCGGAAGTCCATCATCGTCTTCATCCCGACACATGCCAAATTATCAATGGCGCATCCATGTCACTACCCTAGAGCGGAGCACGCGCTGTCGCCTGACAACAAAAATAGTATCCACCCAACCCAAGCAACCGGTAAAACTTCCTCCACTCCAATGTTTCCACATACAGAAACACAAACATGTCCACATGATTCTGGTCGCTAAATTCAACGGTGCACAAGCCAACAAAGCCGAAGGAGACCTTATTGTATGTCATCGCCACAATCACTGGTTCGACTGCAGAGGTCCACATGCAGTTTAATCACTTCGTCACAAAGAAGGGGATGTTTGCAATGCATGCTGTTCAATTAGATGCTGTCACAATGAATCCCATTGATTGGTGGTTCAGTTATGGTGCTGAAACTCCAGAGTTGGCTGAGGTAGCGAAGAAAGTTTTGTCCCAGCCTATTAGTAGCTCATCGGCTGAGAGAAATTGGAGTACGTACTCTTTTATCCACAATGTCAAGAGGAATAAGCTTAATGGGAAGAATGCAGACAAGCTCGTCTATATCCATGCGAATATACGCCTACTGTCCAGGTTTAGAGAAAGTTACAAGAACGGGCCACATTACAAGTGGGATATAGATCCAGATAATTCTTCATTAGAGGAATCAAGCTCCAAACTTGAGGAGCTTCGTTGGAAGAACTTAGAGGATAATTCTGTTGATGATGAACCACCTATGGATGAAGGAACACAACCAACAAAAAGGCAGAAGACCGCAAAGACTAAGAAATAAATGGTACTGTATTGTAACCTAATCATTTTAGTAAACTTGTTCGACTTGTTATTGACTCATTTCATCATTTTTCTTGCAGGTACATGAAGTACGTGATGGATCATGGATACTGGACCAGATTGCTGCCATCGATCATCTCTATTTGCTTAGCTTTTCTTATACGAATAAATTGTTCTTTGTTCTACGTAGTGGCTGTGAACTTGATATTTTCCTTTAACCGATCAGTGAACTCATGTGTTCAAGTCTGAACTTATTTTTTTCTTCAATAAATCAATTCTGAACTTCGATGTAATTATATTACTCTTTGATCTTTCGTGTGTGTGGGCATGTATGGGATTCAGTATGACGACGCCGTCTCGCACTGACAGGTGCTATCGACCCAAATACAGTCGGTTCACGTACCACGACCCATCTTAGCGCACCCGGGTCATCGTCCCAAATTCAGTTGGGTCACGTACCACGACCCATCTTAGCGCACCGGGGTCATTGACCCAACTTCGTTGGGATCTCGTACCACGACCCGATCTATCGTACCGGGTCATCGACCCAAAACCCTTGGGATCACGATCCACGTCCCCGATTAGCGTCCCGAAGATGTATACCCCTCGTCGAACCACGTTCCAGAGGGGTGTCGACCCGCGACCCTCGACCCCGTTCCTCGACCCGGGTGACCCAGATTTCTGGCAACTATGGTCTCTGGTTACTTTTTGATGTGCATTATCTTTCTGCGATGTTTCCAGGTGTGACTTGTGAGAGACAGATAACTCCAAATTTTCACCAAACAAGGTGCGGTAGCTGGCCATTATTTTTCTGGCAATCGGACCAAGACGTCTGCAGATTAGTTCAAGGGTCATTTTCCTTACTTTTGTTTTCAAATTGGTTGTATCCTAGCTCTGCATAATTATATAGCTCAGTGAGGAATGCGGGTCGGGTCATGCACGGCAACTAAGCAAGGTGGTAGCAGGTAGCTGTTTCTGTTTTGTTTGATGTGTGGGAACTTGTAGGAACATGATTGGAAATTTCCTGCTTCAAACAAAATTAAAGCCAACTGTGCCGTGTAGATGCATACTATCTATAGCCCCGTAAATTACTGCACATGGCGACCACCAGTTCTACTGTTTTGAAACAAACAAGTGTGTTAGTCCAAACATCTCTCTCCATCAGCTCTTTTTATACATCTCAAGTTGCTTCCTTTGCTTAATTTGACCGACTTCATTCCGTGCAGTTGGTGAGTTCCCACATCTATTAGGTTATGGTTTAAACTAATTATTGTACCTGTGATGATAGCTATCTCCAAGTACTGGCCAACTCTGAACAGCAGCTCGTGGGTTGGTTACTGAGCATCATGGCCTAATTCTTCCATGTCTTCCTCTTCTACCTCTGGAAAATCTCGATGGCAGTGCAAGGAGTTGCATGGGGCATATCCGTCACATGATGAATCATGTCGCCTATATCTCCAAGTTTCTGGACAAAGTCTTGTCCTGGTTCAAATTTGACAAAGAAGAGACCCTTCATCGCTTGTTGACCGACGTTCTTACTTGGCTGACGCTTACTCTAGAAGCGGAGGAGGCCATTAATCATAGGATATTCTTTGACGGGATAGTGAGGGGTCTAAAATCTGGTTTTTATGACATGGAAGACAGCCTATGATTTGGAGTATATTCGTCACCAAAAGAAGCGGGACAAACAGAAAAAGTCACCGTCAAAAGGGAAAAATTAAGAGGCCCAAAATTGCTTCAGGTTAAATACACACTGTCCTAAGTTCTTAGCTATATAAATACATACTTACCCATCCCTGCAATATACCTTTATCCTAGACATGGATTGAGGTCCTACTAATTAACTAAGGGAGCGTGCACGTATGAACGTGATATAAGCATTGTTAAGTAAGATCCACTTGGAAATTGAGTGGGTCCTAATTAAGAAACTCGTCAATCGATGTACCCTTTTGTTCATTCTAACCGAGCATGGAGCATGCCACTAGCATATGGGGTTTGTAGTGCGTAGCACTAGTCGAGACATGGTATCAATAGTAAACAATCAACTGAATGCGCAAATTAATCATAGCAGGCAGGAGTAATTTAACAAGGGAGGTATGATGCCTCACTCATCTTAATTTGTCTGAATGATGGCCCACTCCATTCCGGACGACACGTGCAAGGTGACCGATTCCAGCAACCCCCACCAAACACGGTATTCTTGATCGGCCCAGGCTGGATGCGCCTAACATGTAAACTAAACATTTCATATTTGGATGCAGATCTACATCTCACATCACTTCCCAGCTGGTCAAATCCCCTCCCTTCCCTTATACTTACTGGTTCAGAAGACTAGCTTAGAACTCGTTGATTCACTACTAGGCGGATCTCCAGCCAGGTAACTGCCATCCTTCTTCTCTTTCAGCACCTCCCTGCTTAGCCCTGTTTAATTTGTTGGGATCCTTACTCTGGTTCACTTGGGTAAAAATGATAAGTTTTGTTCTAGCTAGTGGCCTCATAAATTATTGATGTGTTCTCGTTTCATGCTTAGCTAGGGTAAGTATTGCGTGAAATATAACTGGAGTGCCAATCCATCTCCAAGCTCTCTGCTTAATCGTGTTTATTCAGTTAGGATCCATGCTTTGGTTCATCATGTGCGCTTCATGCATGCATTTTTTCCATTAGTTTTTTGCAAACTTCTCATAGTGAATTAGTTATCTAGCTACATGTTGGTCTAATGGCACAGTGCTTGGCACACACAGCCAACTAAAAGCTAATAGTGTCTGCTATATGGAAGATATGTCGTTTCCATCTGCACCACAGAAGATGCATCTTGTTTTGTTGGGAAATTGGGAAGTTCATTTGGTGTAGTTCGTGCCCTCACAGATAATTAAAGTGTGTTCTCTTGTTTCAAACTAGGGGTACCCTATGGATCACCGTGGTAGTATAACAGAAATTGAGCTGGAGTGCATGCTACTTGATGAAAATGCAGAGCCCATGGCCCTGCCATTCCCACTTTTGGAGAAAATCACACATAATTTTTCTGATAAGTTGGAAATTGGAAGAGGTGGCTTTGCAGTGGTTTATAAGGTACTCTGACTCTGATTTGATCAAACTTTATCAAAAATGTAAACTCAATTTTATCCATGCATGATCTCACTACTGCAGGCAATGCTTGAGAATGAGGCCGTTGCTATAAAGAGGTTGTCCAATACGTATATGTATGAGAAAGAATTCCAGCGAGAGGTCGAATGTCTGATCAAGGCAAAGCACAAAAACATCGTACGGTTTCTGGGATATTGTGCTGACACACAAGGAAATATGGAAAGCTACAATGGGAAAATGGTTATGGCGGATGTACAACAAAGATTGCTATGCTTTGAGTATCTACCTAAAGGAAGTCTTGATGGCTATATTACAGGTAGGTTCATATTTCTTCATTGTATATGACTTGGTTGATTCAACATACTCAAGTATATAGCTGAAACAAGGCTTCTGTTCCTGTGCTTTTTGGATATGAACCATTTTTTCCAAGAAAATTGATAGGAAATTATTAGAGGTGCATGCTAACCCACCAGCCTCGTCTTAATGAGAGGGCAGTTTCGACACTTGGCAATATCTGGCTCCAAAGACCATATGTCCATGGACCATCCTCTTCCTCCTAGTCACGGAGAATTTCCATGGAGAGATCGGCCATGGCGCTGTTCCTCCAAACATTTTCGAGTAGGCATACTGCATCATACAGCCACGAGCCAAGACATGGCAAAACGACGCCTCCACTCCTCCCCTCTGCTTGCTTGTCAGTGTTAGAAGGGAGAGAGAGGATTGGTGGAATAGTTCGTTGTATTGCTTGAGCCTCGTGGACATATATATAGGAGTACAAAGACCAACTTGGAGTACAAGACAAGGCAGGAACAAATCCTAGTCTATCCTATACTTCCTAATAATCCTTATACTCAACAGTCAGGCACACCTTCGTCCCTGCGCCCTCACGTCTGGAGGGCTCTCGGTGACGCCGACACAGTCGATATGACAGCCCTGCACAGAAAATGCATCGCGTGTCTCCTTCACCATGCCAGTTGAACATTTACGAGCTTGAGCCCACGGCAGCGCCTCAGAGTGGCGAGAGTGCCCTCAGACGGCTCTTGCTGGGCGTGGGCATACCGCTGTCCTGGTGAATGAGTCGAAGCCCCTCTTCTGGCTGCTTGCAAACGGGCTCCATGCCATGATGACACCCTGCTTAGCTGCGTGGCAATGTGGCAGCAGACTAGATGGCGGGAAGCTATTGGCATGGGAGCAGCTTCAGCAGGAGCAGTACACTGCTGTGGAACAGCTCACCGATCTGGTGCACGCTGATGTTTTTTGCCGATACGACAAACTTGAAGCTGCCATTGTCATCGGTGAGCTTCAGACAAATTCTCCTCCTCTTCTCTATGATCCTTCCTCCCCCCCTAATCACATGAACCAGGCAACACCAGGGGCAGTATCCTCATCCCCTCGTCTATATGATTGTCGTATTGAGTGGGTTGGATATGGGCTACAACGACCTGACTACTTCATATAAGACTACTAATATACCGTTGGTGTTAATTAGTCACATGTGCTTTGTGCTTCGTGTAAAAGCAGTTTCAGAAAGCACTGAAGCACATCTCTTTTTACCCTGTAATATACTATCTTGCATTCAGAAATTAAGGAACCAGGTGTCTCAAATATATAGTACTAAATCAAATACCATTTCTCATGTCCCTTTTGTAGATTCATCCAAAAAACTTGAGTGGAGAAAGTGCTACAAAGTAATCAAAGGGATATGCGAAGGGTTAAATTATCTTCACCAAACAAAAATTCTGCATTTAGATCTAAAACCTGGAAATATATTATTGGGTGGAGATATGATGCCAAAAATTACTGACTTTGGGCTATCAAGGTGTTTCGAGGAAGACCAAACACGGGTGGTTACTAAAAATGTGGGTGGAACAATGTAAGCCTACTAAAGCTGTCAAACAATCTTTAACCTTTTTAGATTTAATGTTATTATATTGCATTTTCTCTACATATTTCTAGTTGATCAGACTAAACGTATTTTCAGGGGATATTTGGCACCGGAATTCTGTAGTGGTGAAATCACACACAAGTTTGACTTATATAGTCTTGGTGTTATAATTATAGAGATGTTGACTGGAAAGAAGGGGTATCAAACTATCGAGAATGTAAGAACGATTTTTATGTGTCACCATTCCAAGTCAAATTTTGAAATAATCATGTTACAGATCCATGTCATAACGTAATCATCGTTACAATTTCCTAGGTACTTGCAATCTGGAATAATGCAATGTTGGATACATTGCAGTGGGAACAAATTCGAGTATGCGCGGAGATAGGGATAGAGTGCATAGAAGTTGACCCATCAAAGAGACCAGCTAGTATGAAGCATATAATTGATAGGCTTGCTGAACTAGAATGTAGTACAGGGGCAAGCGATCTTCTTCTCCTTCAGCAGTTTGTTCTTTGCTTCCCCTTTGAGCCGAACAAGGCTATCACGTGCCCGTTGCAGCTAACAAATAACACCGACA
This sequence comes from Triticum dicoccoides, assembly GCF_002162155.2. NCBI lineage: Eukaryota > Viridiplantae > Streptophyta > Magnoliopsida > Poales > Poaceae > Triticum > Triticum dicoccoides. Next base: position 735,553,997 of record NC_041386.1, on the reverse strand, counting down.
AACATGTTGTGTTCGGGCTTATGGACAAGAGCATGGGGCCCTCCTTCCTAAGGCTGCCATTATACGGCTTTGTGCCACCTAACACCCCATACACTCTCATGGTGACAACACAAGAGAAGGAAGATCGACCACGAAAGTATATCATAGATGTGATCCTCCACAGTGCTACACTAATATTGGGGGATGATGAGCATATAAAAACTTTCCAAAACCAACCAGATAGGTTTTTTCGAGAGATGGGGAATGCAGTGCGGGAGGTGAAACTGAAAGCACTTTATACACTGCCACGACACAATGCAACATTGCCGTCTAAGGTAAGATATTACTATATCAGCATAAATGTGATGAGCTAGCTAGGTGACCCACACATTAAGTTTTGATAGTTGTTGTCTGTATGTTATTGCATAATCTTATTAAACATTAAGATGTTGAAAGACACCCCTCGTTCACTAAAAAATACTGAGAAAATTAGAACTAATATAAAATGCACCATGCAGATAAGTGTTTGACATTGTTTCTCCATCACTTATTTCTCCATGAAAATTGTTAGTTAGTGCAGTTCATTGCCACATCATCAATGATTTGTCGTTCAAGATATACATATAGATGTTGCAAATTACATCTTGAGAGAACACTATTGGACTTCAATCTTTCATGGGGAAATGTCGAGAATAAATCTCAGCCATTCTGTTTAAAGGGAAGCCCGGTGCATGTAGCTCCCGCTTGTGCAGGGTCCGGAGAAGGATCCAACCACTTTCTGTTTCTGTCAATTAATAGTTCCGTCTCGGTTTATAGGGCATGTGCGTAGTTCTAGGTCATCCATTTGACTAATTAAATATGAGTTATATCTCACCAAAAGTATAGCATTGGATTCTCAACATATACCAGTAAACCTAGAACGACGTGCATGCCCTGTAAACCGAGACAGAGGAAGTAGTTCCTTAGTAATCTACATAATGGAGGGTGGATAGATACAAGTTCATCTCGCTTAAATTGAAAGGTTGACATATAGTGTAAATATTACTTCACCTTATGTGTTGTTTTCACTTGTATTTTGTGGTGGTGGTTCTGGACTACACTTACTTGCGTGCATGCATGATCATGTATTTCGCAGCCAACCTCACCCTCAAGCAAGGTATGGGTTCTGCTTTATCTTTCTGGTTTGCAATGTCTGCAGTAAAACTTTGAGTTGGTCCCTTGCCATGTTAACCATAGCCTTGTTGAATCAGATAATCTTATGCAATAAAAATCCATATGGCAATCACCTGGCTTCCTTGGACATGGACCAGTGCAAGCAACGGTGAGTGCATTCTTTATACAGCAAAAAACCATACGCAGTAACACGCAGAGGTCAAGATGAAGTGTTTTTTCTTGAGTTGTTTACTCATTGTTGAATATTCATGTGACACCTCCATCCAGGGTCTTTTTTTTCTCGGCCCGAAATTTCGGTAACCGACCGGTTACCGAAATTCAGTGGCCCCTAGAGAAACTTGTTACCGCCCGAATTGTTTGAATTTAAACCACGGAAGCAATGTCAAATAGACTTCGTATGCGTAAAATATCACAACCAAGCTTTTTCCTTAGTGGTAGAGTACGTGACCTACTAGCCTGCTGATTTGTGAAATAAACCTTTTGGCGCTACTCAACGCTTATATAAAAATAGTGCTTGCAGTGTGGCAGAAAGGAAATGTACTCGCGACCATCACTGGTAAGGGGGCTGTATGACCACTGAAACATGAAGCACTTCATGTAAATAAAGTGTTAAACTGACTATATTCAGACGTAAAAAAAAATTTGGATTCAAAATTGTTTTGAAAAGTTGGGGCAAAAAAGCCGGAATCGCCGAGATTTTTGAAAACTGGAGGCCACTCATGAAAAAAAAAACAGAATCGAAAAAAAGAACTTGCCTCCATCTCTATTTCTATCAAGATCTTGGTGCATTTTTTTATTGTTATTTCAAAATGCAGCGTAACAATGGTCTCCAGTGTTACTTACCTTAGGAATGGGTTCCTAATCAGTTAATAGTTTCATTCAGTATGTGACCTCTTTTTTGGCACTGAGCACACGAATGGTATTTTTTTTTACATGTAAGATATGGAATATTGCACATATTTGCTTCATGGTTAACTAAACCAGTAACTTCTTTGTGCCAGGATAATAATCGGAAATAAGAATGGACATGTTCAAATTTGGGACTATCGAACCCAGGCACGTAGTAGTGTTTCTTTTTGGATAAATACTGTGTTGATGCCTCTCGGCATGGATATGCATGTATGCATGCTTTGGTCTCCATTGACTAACACAGTTATAATTTCTTTATACCGGCAGAGAAAAAAGGATTCGATTAGAGTCTCAGCGACATATGGCATGATTTCTGACCTCTGTTAATATTTCCATCATGAAAGATGCCATACTAATAAATCTCCTGCCTCACTGCAGAAATTAAGTGTGTTAAATTTATTGCAAGAAAGCAATGGATTGTTGTTGGGACAAACATTGGTAACATCTATGTGTATGACTATGAAAAAATGCAAAAGATTGCAAGTTTTAGAGTTGGCAGATTTCAGGAACTTAAGTCACTGGCCGTTCATCCAACCCATCCGTATTTGCTGTCAGCGGGTACAAACCTGAAACTTTGGAACTGGGACAAGCGTTGGGAGTGCGTACAGACATTTGAGCTTGAAAAACTGCGACATGTTGCATTTAGCCAAAATGACACCTTTGCGGCTAGTAGTGATTCAGAAGATTACACTGTGACGGTACGACTCTCTCACTCTCTCTCAGCATGATGAACAGGTGTTGGCATTATGCTTTTATTTTGTTGTGCAGGTTGGGAGTCTTGGTTCTCCCAAATCTAACTGCATTCTCTTTGGGCATTCGGACAAAGTGAAGTGCTTGGACTTTTTCACATACCACAATCAAGAGTTTTTGGTTACGGGCTCAAATGACAAGACTGCCAAGGTCTGACATTCTGACGGAAAGACATGATACTCCCTCCGATTCTTTTTCCTATGCCCCTCCATTTTTTTTGTCAAGGTCAATTTGGAAGCCCACTATAATAATTAACCTCGTTTCTTCAACAACCAGTCACCTGTTGGTTGCTTTAGTCGCCCGCTGTATTAATTATTCTCATTTCCACAACAGTTGAGATCTTAGAGGAGATCCGGCACAAAAAATGCATCTTAGAAAACATAAAGAAGCAAAGCTGTTGATCACTTTGAATCGAGGTTTTTGGAAAACTCTACCTACGTACAAGATTATTTTGAGATGGGCCTAGGAAAAGGAATCGGAGGGAGTAATATAATACGTTTACATATAAGAGTTCTCATAAGGAATGTTTTTTTTTTTCAAATCAGATATGGTATTTGCGGGAAAAGATATGTGCATATACACTTAGAGTTTTTGAATCTCCGGTTACGTCTGTCCTGTACCAATCCAATCTTGAGATTCTACTTACAGGTTCAAAAGATGGTGCTATTTATTTTTGGAGCACCACAGATTGCAGGTAATTTAAAATGAATTAACTATAGCTGGTGCCTTATGAAGCACACCGTTACTTAGTCAACTATACATTTATGTTGCACTAAATGTACTCGATCATACATGGATTTCCATTGTACTTGCTGATAGAAATATACCATAGGATATATTCATGCCCCCCAATGCTTAAAAGAATCATCAAGACTGGTTGTGATGGAGCTATCTACCATCTCGCATGTGCGATGGGAAGGTATATTTTCATGTTTTTCCTTTACTGTGTAAGGCTGTATGTTTTCATGCTTCCTATTTTTTATGCCAGACTTATGGTGTTGTCTGGGTACTTACCTATCATATGTTAGGGTTGTGATTGGAAAAAAACACACAGTAGCAATTATGGATTTTGAGAATGTGAATTATGAGAAGGAATCAATAGATTATGGTGAGAAGCAGTTAAGTGCAGATACGAGACAACAAGCTGGAGACACAATGTCTAAGGTGAGCTCATTTAGTGTTAATTAGAAAGAAGTGTGTTAATTAATTAAATGCTAGGCTTTGCATTTTGTGTTTAATCTTTGGAAAGCTGAGAGTTTATCTTGTCTAGTTTTAGTTTATTTCCACAATGCATATTGATCTATAATATTATTGTAAAATTTGTATTGATTTAATAGGCAGCTGTTGATTAGTTCACGCAAGTTGTACGGACCCTTACATGGCTATCCATTGATTCATCTGTTTAGCAGGAAATCTCAGGGTCCATCAGTCAGCTACCGATACTCGACGTCCATCCGCCGGAAATCCGTTTCCCCTATCATCCCGAGGAGCTCATCCCGTGCTCACTGCACCTAACAAACAACACAGATGAGAATGTGGCATTTAGACTTGTAGACAGGAGCGGCAAGTCCCCATGGTGCTTCACAAAGTTGCCGTTGTATGGAATTTTGTCTCGTAGATCCACTTACAATTTGATTGTGACAACAAAAGAGGAGATGAAGCTAAAGGAAGAGAAAGACTTTGATCTCGTTATTCAGAGCAATTTATTGCGAGACAAGCACATAAGCTTATTCAAAGACCAGTCTGAGTTTGATCAGTATTTCGAGGAAGCCAAAGAGTTTGGGAATATGGTGCATGAGGTCAAACTGAAAGTTATTTATGTGAAGTACAGAGAGATTACATACGAGGTGAGTTGTTTCATCTGCACAATATATTCATCTCAATTAGTGTTCACAAAAGAGAGTTAGAAGGATCGGCACTGCATTGATCATGTATATATACTACAACAGGAATTTCACACATATTGTCTGATTCCCCGTTGTGTACAACATATGTGATGGTAGTTGCATCAGTAGATTTCATCTACAGCTAACGACTAGGTCTAGGAGAAGTACATTCAATGAATCATTTATTAACACCCTGCTGCACTTTTCCACTTCGGGTGGATAGACACATAAAGGGCCTGTTTGGAACACATTTTTCTTTTTTAACTGTCGTCGGGGCGAGAGCTTCCCCAGCTGAATATATTACTAATCACGGCTCAGTCCACCTAGCATAGTATACTGAATGTATTTTTTATATATTAGAGGTGATGTGGCATGCGCTATTTGTGTTGGGCCAGTCACTGAAGGTGGTGCTACATCGACTGTAACTGTCCAATCACTGACAGAGGACCAGGATCAAGCATCAGTATTGGTGGGCGTTCCACTGATAGCTGGAGAGGGGCTGACTGTTAGTGGAGTACCCAACGCTGCTAGTTTACTGCATTTTACTGTACACTAACTCGATCAGCACTTCTGTTTCTTCATCTCTTGACTTGACTTCAATGCATTTGCTTTCCTAGGCAATTCGACCAACAATGCGCATGCCACATGTGGTCGGCTTGCATATATGGATCATCCAACTTAATTCAGATATTGTTTCAGATATTGACTAGTTTTTTTGTTGGATCAGGACACAACGGTGAAGTATAATCCTGATAATGTGTGTTGCCTAGATGCACATCCAACAGAGCCATGGTGAGTGCATATATTGGTAGCAAGCATAATATGGGCACAGTACATATTTCTATTCCTTTGTTCAAGTGAACATGTTGAATATCATTATATCCGACGATTAATTTTATGTTGTCACACAGGATTTTAACAGGTCATTGTAGTGGGTATGCTCACGCATGGAACCATGAGATGAAGGCAAGCTAATGCATTCTCTGTAATATATGATGCTGCAAAATATAGAATGGTCATCACAATAAAAGCTCGATCAATGTGTATATAGTGTTGACAGGTTACAATGTATGCCTTTTCCCGCTGAACTAACAGTGTCATTTTGTATAATGGCATGCAGTACCCGATGAATTCGTTTGAAGTATCAGAGTATTATACAGGTACTCTTTCTGAACCATATATAACAGTAACAATTAAGATTGCATCGTCATACAAATATACACCAGCATGGAGTACTAATAATAGCTACCACTCCCATTGCAGTCAGCTGCGTCAAATTTATTGCAAGGATGAAATGGATTGTTGCTATGACACCTCCTGGTAACCTCCATGTGTACGACTGTGCGTGCGTAACAAATATCGAAAATATCACGACTATTGAACCTAGTAATTTTACAACCGCTCCAATACTGGCTGTTCATCCAAGCATGCCGTATGTGTTGTCACCAGACACAGTGCTTTTGGACTGGGAGCTGAGGTGGATGCGCACACAAACATTCCGCCTTGGCTTAATGACAGTCGCATTTAACCCCTGGGACGCCTACAGTTTTGCAAGTGGGTCTTTGGATGGCTATGTAGAGGTTTGTCTAGACGGATTTATCCTTTTTGCTATATTTAAACTTAGGTGTTATGAAGATTACTTTTCCACTTTAAGTCCTCTCCTTGAATATGGTTCTTGTGTTTCAGGTTTGGAGGCTTGATTCTTCCGACCCTGAATATTTTTTGCCTGGGCATATGGATGTTGTCAACTGCCTTGATTTTATCACACGTGGAGATCAACAGTATGTGATCACTGGCTCTGAAGATTGCACTGCCAAGGTACGTATATGTGCTATTATCATCAAACAACCGCACACTAGCTAATTAATTTATGAATAATGATAATGTCCATTCGTATACGTTATGTTTCTTTCAACTCAGATCTGGGACTTGCAGAAAAGGGAGTGCATTCGTACGCTGGAAGCTACGTCTCCAGTGCTTTGTGTCCTTGTCCATCCATACTTTCCACTTCTAATTATAGGAGCAGCACATGGCATCATTCAGTTGTGGAGCTCCATTGATTTCAGGTAATTACCATAGTAACATTATGAACGCCCTTCCAAACTAGAACCCCATCCCGTAACATGTTGCACATACGTAAACAATGTTAACTAAAGTTGTACTCATGGATTCATTTTGGTACTAAATGTATAACACAGACATGCCTATATTGCATATATGTATTTTTTTTTTACCTATATTGCTCTTATCTTGGGGAATTTGTAAGTGATTGCTCCTAATTGGTTAGGCTTAAGAGAACCATTAACTTAGGCGGCGGCGGGCCTGTTGTCGGCCTCGCATGTTTGAGTGGTTCAAGGTACATGTCTATGTCCTCATTATTTTTATTTCATTTCCTGACTGAACAGGAGAGATTTAGTATTAAGCTTTCCCTTTGTTCAAATCACATACATTTGGATAATTTGATCTAGACTGCTAGCTCCACAGTTAAGAACATTCTCACTCCAATTGTCTGTCATAGCGAACTTGTGAAACAGAGTACCTTTGGCTGGCAGGATTCTGATTGGGCAAAAGAATGCCATAGTTACTATGGACCTCTGCGAAAGCTGGGGCGTAACATCCGACGAGTCATCAGAGACACCTAACGAGTGGTCAGAGACATCCGAGGAGTGCCCAGAGCTTGAAGAGCACACCGTTTCTTCTAGAGAAGAGAACCCCATTGTTGGAAGAGGGGTGAAGGCCATGACCCCGGCTACCACTACGGTTCACCAAGGCGACAAGGAAGGGGGAGTTGGCTCAACCCAGCCCAAGAGGCAAAGGCTCAGCTAGCGCTTTGATCTGGGAGATCCCACAACTACAGTAAGGTACCTGTTACCTCTTGTAGAATATGACTGTAAGTTGAAGTCAAAGGCACCAAAAATTGAAACGAATTGGATGTATCTGTTGCTCATATGGCTGAATTAGCATGATCATATACTATTTAAGCATGAATAGTAATGCCTGCCCGAAACGTTCATTGCCATTTGGCTAGCTTATGTTGGCGCCGCCTCTCGCAGCGCCACTTCTTCTTCCTCTCGGCTGCCTCTCGCAGGTCACACATACAACAATGGAGACAAGTTTTTGGTGCCGGGCTGCCTCACACAGCCGCCAGCCTTTTCCTTCTCTCCTCTGTTCTCCTGTTCTCGGTTTCTCTCAAGAACACACAGGACAAGGACACAACACATGCACACAGATAGGCACCAAGGAAGAAATGCTACTAGCTTTGCCCAGTGGAATTTCTACCTTGGTGACCACCATGGCTACATCTTTTCTCACCATCCCTCTCGCAACCTTTACTCCACATTACTCGAGCAATGCCACTATATGTACAAAGGACTCACAGGCGTACTAGCCAGCCGTCTCCCTCGGCCACTAATCCCACTGAGCCATGCAGGCACTAACACACGCACTACAGGCCTTATCCAGTCCTGGAATCGCTCCAACAGCCACGACTCGGCCATACAACTAACAGTCCATGCGCTAACAAACAAGCCAACTACATGTACGCCATGTTCACTACTCCCTCCGTTCCGAATTACTTGTCTTGGATTTGTCTAGATACGGATGTATCTAGACTCATTTTAGTGCTAGATACATCCGTATCTAGACAAATCTAAGACAAGTAATTCGAAACGGAGGGAGTACTTGCGGCCTCCATGGCCACGACCCAGCCAACATAGTATGCATGCAACTAACTCACCGAAATCTCATGGCTGCAACTCCAGTCAGCCGGTCTGGCTTCAGTCCTTCATGCACCTTGCCGCTTCACATGACTTTGCCACATCGCATGGCTGTTCGGCATCTCGCCTTCTACGTGCACTCAACTAAAGCCTTGACGACTAGCTACTCCCTACACCATCTAAGTTACATGCACGACGAAAATAAACTAAATATGCAGATACATGAAGAATCAAGATTAAAGCTAATATAACAGCTGATGCATGTAATTTCTAGCCACCTAGCATTCTTCTCCCATCAAACCTGTATTGTTCATGTCTCTTTACCCCTAATAAGATTCTCTTCCAATAAACATGTTAGCAATTTATTACACTGAATGGTAAAACGTACAAATCTTCAGTCAATTTTTCTGAAGATGTGTTTCTGCACTAGTGTTTTCTTAACCATCTTGGGTCTCTATCACCAAGGTACAAATAATACAACAATCAAACTACCAACATGCATGGAAAAACACGCATAACTGAAATATGCACTGACCTTGATACTTCGAATTTAAGATGAGTAGCCAATGCAAATGACTATCAGAAGTTAATGTGGGGGAACTTGTAGTAATTAACATGGGTGAAAATTTCTATCTAACAAACAAGTGCATTAATTCAGTTAAGTTCTTACTATATACTAGCTGGGCATATGCTTTGCAAAATGCAATGCGTCACTAGTCGATTTGTATGGGGTGTTGTGTATTTGACTCGGGTTTATCTCTGTTTGTGTTCACTCTAAATGTTCAATTGTTGGGCTGGTGTTGTATATCGTGCTTGTTCTGTTGATGTTGATTGCCATGCCAGGACAGAGAAACATACCAAAGCAAACAAACCTAACCAAACATAGAGAATAAGTTATTCGATCAGCGAAACATACCAGAGCAAACAAACCTACAAAAAAAACTAAAAGAGTAGCATCACATATAAGGATCATTTTTGGTTTAGTTCAGTGCACTGGACTGCTGATGAGAGTAAATTGAAGGCACACATGTGCTAGCCCTCCCCCCTTTCCTTCCCTAGGGCCGGCGGCCAGGGAGAGGGGCGCGCCAGCCCTCTTGTGGGCTGGTGTGTTTCTCCCCTTGGCCCATTAGGCCCATAGACCTCCCGGGGATCCGGAACCCCTTCCGGCGATCCGATGACTACCCGGTGCACTCCGAAACTCTTCCGGTGTCCGAATATCATCGTCTTATATATCAATCTTTACCTCCGGACCATTCTGGAGCTCCTCGTCATGTTCGTGATCTCATCCGGGACTCCAAGAAACATTTGTTCACCAAATCACATAACACTATATCGTTGACGAACGTTAAGCGTGCAGACCCTACGGGTTCAAGAACTATGTAGACATGACCGAGACACCTCTCCGATCAATAACCAATAGCGAAACCTGGATGCCCATATTGGTTCCTACATATTCTACGAAGATCTTTATCGGTTGAACCAAAATGACAACATACGCAATTCCCTTTGTCTGTCGGTATGTTACTTGCCCGAGATTGGATCGTCGGTAACTTCATACCTAGTTCAATCTCGTTACTGGTAAGTCTCTTTACTCGTTCCATAATACATCATCTTGTAACTAACTCCTTAGTCATTTTGCTTGCAAGCTTCATATGATGTGTATTACCGAGAGGGCCCAGAAATACCGTACCTCTCCGATACACAGAGTGACAAATCCTAATCTTGATCCATGCCAACTCAACAGACACCTTTGGAGATACCTGTAGAGCATATTTATGATCATCCAGTTACGTTCTGACATTTGATAGCACACAAGGTATTCCTGCAGTATCCGGGAGTTGCATGATCTCATAGTCGAAGGAATATGTATTTCGCATTAAGAAAGCAATACCAATAAACTGAACGATCATATGCTAAGTTAACAGATGGGTCTTGTCCATCACATCATTCTCCTAATGATGTGATCCTGTTATCAAATAACAACACATGTCTATGGTTAGGAAACCTTAACCATCTTTGATCAACGAGCTAGTCTAGTAGAGGCTTACTAGGGACACGGTATTTGTTTATGTATTCACACATGTATTTAAGTTTCCGATCAATACAATTCTAGCATGAATAATAAACCTTTATCATAAATAAGGAAATATAAAATAACAACTTTATTATTGTCTCTAGGGCATATTTCCTTTAGCAACATATTGCGGGGTATCATCTAGTCATCATCATGATACTTGCATTACAGGATCCATTCTTGTGCTTGACGACAGGCCCATCTCACATGGTTCTATTAACCGTCTCGGTTGCGGTCGAAGATTAGCTAAAAGTAAAAGAAGAAAAAATGTCAGGAGATCATATGCTCAGCGAATTTATTTTTGATATGTTCATGCATTTTCGTTCCAGCAATTCTTTTCCTTTGGAACACTTTTTTATTTACCGATTCTGTGCGCGCGCGCGTGTGTGTCTCTCTGTGTGTGTGTGTGTGTGTGTGTGTGCGTGCGTGCGTGCGTGTGCGTGTGCGTGTGCGCGTGCGCGTGCGTGTGCGTGTGCGCGTGCGTTCTATGTCAACCTGCGTCAACTGCATAATTAATTTCAGCGTCTATAGAAAATGTGGCTGAGACCGTGCACTTTTGAGGCCAAAGGCCCACTACTGAGCTTAATTTGTAGTCGATTGAAAATGTGGTTTGATGGAAGGAAGAAAATATATTCGTGTTTTTTTTAGAAAAACAATTCTTGTGCAGAGAAGAAAAAGCTTCGGTTTTTGCAGAGAGAAAAAAAAGTTCCATATGCAGGGCATCAAGATGGATGCTTTTTTAGGGGTAGATGCTATTTTTTGAGTTTAACCAACATTGATTTTTTAGCAAAGTTTAATCAAGACAGATTTTTTTAGACAAATTTATCAAGATAGATGCTGGTGCAAGCAACCACGAAAGCTATTTATTGCATTAAGCGATCGTACAGACTAGTCTCGCGTTGAGGTTTCCTACGGAGATTGCGCGGAAAAATAGAAGGGAAAAGCGTTCCCTGGTCGCGCACGAACAAACGAAGCGCACTAGCCACTGCGCCACGCTAGCAGTTTGTGATAATAGAAAGGGTGCGACCCACTTGAAGCATGAAGTGCCGGTTTTCTCTTTTTTTTTCCTTTTTCCTTTTTTTTTCTTCTCCGTTTTTCTTTCATTTCTTTGCTTTTGTTTCTTCATTTTTCCTTCTCCGTTTTTCATTGTCCGAAAGCTTATTCAACACTTTTCAAATACTTGTTCCACATTTTAATACGTACTCAAATAGTTGTTCAACATTTTCTGAGTACTCATTTAACATTTTGTTAAACTTATTCAACAATTTTTCAAATAGTCGTTCATTTGTTTATTCTACACTTTCATATACATGTTCAACATTTCTTCAGATATTTGTTCAACATATTTGAAATACCTGTTCAACATTTTTATATACACGATCAACATTTTTCTAAATACTTGATCAACATGTTTTTAGTCTACATTTTTGTAAACGTTAATAACATTTTTTATTAAGTAATCAACATTTTTTTATACACACTGAATATTTTCCAACGCTCATTAAAATTTTTTCTAATATTGTTTCAACATTTAATACCTATGTAAAAAAATTCAAATACATGTTCACATTTTTTAAATAATTATTCAACATATTTCAAATACTGGTTCAACATTTTTAATACTTATTCAACTTTTTTCAAATACTTGTCCAGCATTTTATATACTTATTCAACATTTCCAAATACTTGTTCAATATTTTTCAAATACTTATTCAACATTTTTTAATACTTATTCAATATTTGTCCAATACTTGTTCAACATTTTTTCAACATATATATTACAAAAACACTCTTCAAAAATACATTTAAAAAATGTTGAATGACAAATTAAAAATATTGACCAAGTATTTTTTTAAAAATTGAATAAGTATAAAAATTGTTGAACAAATATTTGAAAAATGTTGAATAATTATTAGAAAATGTTGGACCAGTATTTGAAAAATGTTGAACAAGTATTTAAAAATTGTGAACATGTATTTGAAATGCCAAACGAGTTTCTGAAAAATGTTGAATAAGCGCTAGGACAATGTTAAACTTGTGTACCAAAAATGTTGATCAGTTTTTAAGAAATAGCTTTTGAGATATACAAAAATATAGAGTGAAAAAAAAACAAAAATAGGAAGAAAAAAAATGGAGAATAAAAAAGGAAACCAAACAAAAACAAAAGAAAAGAGGAAAAAGAAAAAACCTGGGGAAAACCAAAAAAAAAGAAGAAAAGAAAGAAACTAAAAACAGGAAAAGAATGTAAACTAGGCGAATCCGCTGTTTGTGCCATACTCAAGCAGCACCAGCAGCAGACCAGGCCCGGCCCTGAGGGGGGGCAGCGGGGGCGGCCGCCCCGGGCCCCCAAAACTCAGGGGCCCCTCCCCCAGGCTAATGTATGGGCCGTGGCTTAGAGAGCTAGCTTAGGCGTGAACGCAGGCAAAGGTAGCGATTATTCCTATCCCATCACGTAGCAATCTCCAGATCCCACGCCGTCTTTTTCTCTCTTAATTTCTTTCCTAACTCCGATCGCCAGTTGGCCGCCTCACCGATGCCGATCTATTCCCGTGCGCCCGATCGCAAAACGCAGTCTGTACTCAGTACGCGAGGATGCTTTCTCTTCCGACTTCAGGCAATGGAGATGCACACATGCATCGCCGACTCGTCTAGCGCTAGAGCTAGACGGGAGTCCTCATCGTGTCACAGGACACAGGCTCATCGCTGAAAGCCCTACGACCAAAGACGACCCAATCCGTCCAAGGTGCAAGGTATATTATATTACTAATACTAGTCCCTAATCCCTACTCCCTATAAGTTTAGTACTGAATAAGTAATCCATCCTTTACATACATGGTGCATAGCTGGCGCCGATTTACCTTTGATGGCATTTTCTATACAATGTGGGGATGAGTTGATACAATCGGAGGGACACTCTTATAAAATTATAAAAGTAATACTGGTGCTTCGCTGATCCCAAATGCTTGGTCCTGGTAGTATAATTATTTGAACAGGTGCACAAGCACAATCTGCCAGTGTTGATCCTGTTTTGCTTTTTTCTGTATTAAAGATTATAAATTTCTCTTTGCTAGATGGTGTAATGTTTACTATGGTGATTTTCATACATGCGGGAGATGTCAATTTTTATCCTAATGTCTGTATTGCTTATCATCTTATTCACAGTGCATATAACGGTGACATTGGTTGAAAGAAGCTTTACAAACATACAATTATTGAAGAACTATTTGAGATCAACAATGACCCCAGAGAGCTTAAATGGTTTGGCAAAATTATGCATCAAGAAATTATTTGATGAGATTGACATCAACCCCATCATAAGTGGCTTTGCATCGAGGAATTTTAGAATTTTTTAAAAGGTAACATCTATAATTATTTCATATGTATGCCTATATATTTTTTTGATTCATTTATGTGTTTATCAATAACATTTCATATGTACACATATCCTTTGTTATTACTACATTGTTTATTCTAAGGGCCCCTAGTTTAGGTTTCGCCCCGGGCCCCCAAAATCTCAGGACCGGCCCTGCAGCAGACATTAGGTTCAACGACTAGCCTGTTGCTTGAGGTCCGGGCTGACCCTGCCGCTGGAAATTTCCAGCAGGGCAGTGGTTGCAGCTGAACTTCGCCCAGACATTTATTTTTCTCGAACCCGTCATTTTAATCAGGTGTCAATCAGCTACCAGCGGGGGGCTCATCATTGCAAGGATGACTTGCTGCTCACCAAAATGACACAGATAATTATTTGAAATAACGTGTTCATCCATAGACTCTGACTTTTTCCTAATTATTCACGTGGCATTATACATGCCAGGTTGCTTCATTTGCTTACTTTGACCGACTTCATTGAGTAAATAGTACTGGCGGTCTAAGAACTTGCACTACGGTTGCACATAAGTCACATAACTTGCAAACCGGAAAAACCCGTCATAGAACTTGCACTGCGGGTGCAATCAAGTCACACACGCCAGCTGAACCGCGCCGACGCCCGGTTTTCTTCAATTTGAGGTCACGCGCGGCGCACGTGACAGTTGTGGACGGCCGCTTTTTTTGCAGATAGCTCCTCTGAACTCTTACGCAATGCCGCATCGAAACACTCCTCGGTTATCTCTCGCTGCCTCTGTTCGTTGCCGAGAGAGGAGACAGGCGGCGCTGCGGCGTCATGCAGGTCGTCGGCGGCCTGGCCGCCGGACCAGATGGTGTTCCATCCGACAGTGGAGTTGCCGGTTCTTCGCACTGAATTGCATGGGGGTCCGACGTACGGTGAGTTTCCCCCTCCCCCTATCCCATCCCCCAATTTTAGGTAGGGTTTTCTCCTTCATGCAGTAGATGAAATACTAGTGGTGCATCTAATTAGTTTTAGGACTGAGATGTGCAGTACTAGGTACTTTACATGGTTGGAACCTATTTTTGTATTTCGGGCTGCCTGCTAGGGTTAGTTCATATTGCCTCCGCTCATAATCGGTCCACTTTGCAATTGTAGGGTTTGATTCGGTGAAATTCAGTGTGGAGGTGCATCATGGTGGGTTTTTTTTGTGGGAAAAGGAGTGAATCTGACATATTTGGATGAGAAGATTACATGGTTTGATAACCTGGACATGAATACACTATGTACTGATGTGATCTACTATATGCTAGCACAACTTAATTATCCTGATGAGGAGAAAATTATACTATGGTGCCCACCTGGTAAAACTCTTGTAGATGTGGTGGAAATTAACTTGGAAAATGACTGTTTCAAAATGGCAAGAGCATCTGTTTTCTCCAAGGTACTGGCTCTTTTTGTTAAACATATCAGAAAAGAGAAACAAGATGACATTGAAATTAAAGGTTCCCCTCCACTACCTAAAGTTATAATGAGCCCTCTTAGCAAGGAGAATATTAGGAAGATGCAATCAGAGATAGTTGCAGGTAGTTCAGACAATGCAGCTACTATAGAGCAACAGGCAGAAGCAGCTGGTTCAGAGGACCCAGAAAAATCAAATGTGTCGGAGAATTCAGAAGTTTGAGAAGAAGAGTATGATTGTGATTCAGACATTAATCCTACTTGTACGTGATTATGGAATGGAGGAGGAGGATGATAATGATTATCATAAGAATGTACATGATGTTTGATACGTCTCCAACGTATCTACTTTTCCAAACACTTTTGCCCTTGTTTTGGACTCTAACTTGCATGATTTGAATGAAACTAACCGGGCTGGCGCTGTTTTCAGCAGAACTGTCATGATGTTGTTTTATGTGTAGAAAAGAAAAGTTCTCGGAATGTCCTGAAAATCCACGGAGGCACTTTTTGGAATTAATAAGAATTTCTAGGCGAAAGAAATACATCAGGGGGCCCAGGGCCTGTCCACGAGACAGGGGGGCGCCCCTCATCATGGGCCCCCTGGACCTCCACCGAGCTCAACTCCAACTCCATATATTCACGTTCGGGGAGAAAAAAATCAGAGAGAAAGTTTCATCGCGTTTTACGACACGGAGCCGCCGCCAAGCCCTAATCTCTCTCGGGAGGGCCGGTCTGGGAGTCCGTTCGGGGCTCCGGAGAGGGGGATTCGTCGTCGTCGTCATCATCAACCATCCTCCAGCACCAATTTCATGATGCTCACCGCCGTGCGTGAGTAATTCCATCGTAGGCTTGCTGGACGGTGATGGGTTGGATGAGATTTACCATGTAATCAAGTTAGTTTTGTTAGGGTTTGATCCCTAGTATCCACTATGTTCTGAGATTGATGTTGCTATGACTTTGCTATGCTTAATGCTTGTCACTAGGGCCCGAGTGCCATGATTTCAGATCTGAACCTATTATGTTTTCATGAATATATGTGTGTTCTTGATCCGTTCTTGCAAGTCTATAGTCATCTATTATGTGTTATGATCCGACAACCCCGAAGTGACAATAATCGGGATACTTCTTGGTGATGACCGTAGTTTGAGGAGTTCATGTATTCACTATGTGCTAATGCTTTGTTCTGGTTCTCTACTAAAAGGAGGCCTTAATATCCCTTAGTTTCCGTAAGGACCCCGCTGTAACGGGAGGGTAGGACAAAAGATGTCATGCAAGTTATTTTTCATAAGCACGTATGACTATTTACGGAATACATGCCTACATTACATTGATGAATTGGAGCTAGTTCTGTGTCACCCTATGTTATAACTATTGCATGAGGAATCGCATCCGGCATAATTATCCATCACTGATCCATTGCCTACGATCTTTTCACATATTGTTCTTCGCTTATTTACTTTTCCGTTGCTACTGTTACAACTACTACAAAAACCCAAAAACATTTATCTTACTTTTGCTATCGCTACCTTTATTATCATACCACTTTTGCTACTAAATACTTTGCTGTAGATACTAAGTTATCCAGGTGTGGTTGAATTGACAACTCAACTGCTAATACTCAAGAATATTCTTTTGCTCCCCTTGTGTCGAATCAATAAATTTGGGTTGAATACTTTACCCTCGAAAGCTGTTACGATCCCCTACACTTGTGGGTTATCAAGACTAATTTCTGGCGCCGTTGCCGGGGAGGTAAGGAACTGCCATCTAGCTCTGCACTAGATTCTCCTTCCGTTATTAGTAGGCTTGCGACACCTAAACCTGCTACTGCTATGAATTCTGATATGTCGCATGTTATTGATGATGCCACTTCTGCTATGCATGATGAAACTACTTCTGTGCGCGATACTAGCTACTTTGCCATTAGGTGAATTTCTCGATGAACAATTTGCTAGAGTTAGGGGAATGAAATTACTGAAAATCCTATTACTGATGATAGTGATGATGAAGGTTCTCCCAATGATTATGTATTACCTGTTGTTCCTAAGGGTTATGTTATGAATGAAGAAGCTGCCAGGGAATTTTTTGCTTGCAATGATAGATATGATCTTAAGAAATTATTAGCTAAATGGAAGCAGCAGTCTCTTAATGCTAGAATGAAACCCGACCCTGCTTTTGCTACTTCACCTATCTGTGTTACTGATAAGGATTATGAATTCTCTGTTGATCCTGAGATTATTACTTTAGTTGAATCTGATCCTTTTTATGGCCTTGAATCTGAAACTGTTGTGGCACATCTTACCAAGTTAAATGATATAGCCACCCTGTTTACTAATGATGAGAAGTCTCGCTATTTTTATATCCTTAAGATATTTCCGTTCTCATTAAAGGGTGATGCTAATTAAGACTTGGTATAATTCTCTTGCTCCTGGTTGTGTGCGTAGTCCCCAGGATATGATTTATTACTTCTCTGCTAAATATTTCCCTGCTCATAAGAAACAAGCTGCCTTGCGGGAAATATATAATTTTGTGCAAATCAAAGAAGAGAGTCTCCCACAAGCTTGGGGGAGGCTTCTACGGTTACTTAATGCTTTGCCTGATCATCCTCTTAAGAAAAATGAAATACTTGATATCTTTTATAATGGACTAACCGATGCTTCCAAGGACTACTTGGATAGTTGTGATGGTTGTGTTTTCAAGGAAAGAACAGTCGACGAAGCTGAAATGTTATTGAATAATATGTTTACTAATGAAAATAATTGGACTCTTCCCGAGCCAATTCCTGAAGTAATGCCTGAACCAATTGAGCCAACTCCCGAGCCTATTCCTAAACCCACTCCGAATAAGAGAGGTGTTTTATTTCTCAGTCCTGAAGATATGCAAGAGGCAAAGAAATCAATGAAAGAAAAAGGTATTAAAGCTGAAGATGTTAAGAATTTACCTTCTATTGAAGAAATACATGGTCTTAATATACCGCCTGAAGAACCACATTGTCTTGATAACCCGACACAGGTAGTAAAGGTAAATTCTCTCTATAGATATGATAAAGTTGAAATCCCCTCTACTAAATTTCATAGCCCTTGTTTAGATGAATTTGATGACTTTATGGCTAGACAAGAAAGTTTTAATGCTTATGTTGGTAGAGAGTTAAAGAATAATGCTTTCGATATAGGACGCGTAAGCGATAATCTGGCTAGAGTTAAAGATGAACGTCACCTCGTTAGCAAATATGCTTCTATGGTTGCTACTCAAGCCGAGCAAGTACTTAAAGCTCAAAATGATTTGCTTGATGAATTAAATAATAAAAATGACTTCTGTTAGAGTGGCTACTAGAACTGGTAGAATGACTGAGGAACCTTTGTATCCTGAAGGCCACCCTAAGAGAATCGAGCAAGATTGTCAGAAAAATAATTTAGAGGCACCTAGTTCTTCTAAGAAGAAGAAAAAGAAAGACGATAGAACCTTGCATGCTTCTAGTGAACCTACTGTGTAGACACACCTGAGAATCTCAATGATATTTCTATTTCTGATGCTGAAACACAATCGGGTGATGAACATGAACCTAGTGATAATGTTCATGATAATGTTCATGTTGATGCTCAACCTAGCAAAAACAATGTTGTAGAGATTGAACCTGCTGTTGATCTTGATAACCCACAATCAAAGAATCAACGTTATGATAAGAGAGATTTTGTTGCTAGGAAGCACGGTAAAGAAAAAGAACCATGGGTTCAAAAACCCATGCTCTTTCCTCCTAAACCATCCAAAACAAAGGATGATGAGGATTTTGAGTGCTTTGC
Organism: Triticum dicoccoides; assembly: GCF_002162155.2. Lineage (NCBI taxonomy): Eukaryota > Viridiplantae > Streptophyta > Magnoliopsida > Poales > Poaceae > Triticum > Triticum dicoccoides. Next base: position 735,534,927 of record NC_041386.1, on the reverse strand, counting down.
TGAAATGATTAGACCTATTTTCTTACGTATGCGCTTAACTGATATGCTTAAAGTAAATCCTTATGCTAAGTATATGAAGGATATCATCACAAATAAAAGAAAGATACCGGAAGCTGAAATTTCCACCATGCTTGCTAATTACACTTTTAAGGGTGGAATACCAAAGAAACTTGGAGATCCGGGTGTGCCAACTATACCATGCTCCATTAAAAGAAATTATGTTAGAACTGTTTTATGTGATCTTGGAGCCGGTGTTAGTGTTATGCCTCTCTCTTTATATCGTAGACTCGAATTGAATAAGTTGACACCTACTGAAATATCTTTGCAAATGGCTGATAAATCAACTGCTATACCTGTCGGTATTTGTGAGGATGTGCCTGTTGTGGTTGCAAATGTCACTGTCTTAACAGACTTTGTTATTCTTGATAATCCCGAGGACGATAGTATGTCTATTATCCTTGGTAGACCTTTTCTTAATACTGCAGGGGCTGTTATTGATTGCAACATAGGCAATGTCACTTTTCATGTTAATGGTAATGAGCATACGGTATACTTCCGAGGAAACAATCTCAAGTTCATAGCATCAATTCTATTGAAAAAGTTCCAACTATCATTTTTGGAGGTTTTCAATTTCCTCTTCCTACTGTCAAGAAAAAGTATGGTATTTTTATTGTTGGGGATTTTCATATCCCCGTTGAGGTAACTTAGTGTTATTCGAAATTTTTCCGGTGCCGTGTTATTCGGAATGAGTTTGTTAACAAGACTTGATCAACCTTGTTAGTGGGTTCATTTTGACGATCACGAGATGGATGAAACTAGAAGGCACAACCTTCTGTACCCTCTTTTTACTTTCTGTTATTTAGATTAAATAAAGAAAAAATAGTATTATCCGTCTGTTTTCTGAATTATCCGTGCACTAAAAAAAAGTTTGAAAATAAAAGTGCTCCAAATGCCCTGCAAATTTAGTATGATTTTTTCTGGAATATTTGAGGATTTTAGGCACTGAAATCACTGCAGGAGGGGCAAGCACCACGCCACGAGAGTGGAGGGCGCCCCCTTCTATAGGGCGCGCCCCCTGTCTCGTGGGCCCCTGGTGGCCCCCCTCCACTTATGCCAGCACCCACACACTTCATCTTCTACCCAAAAAAATCCACATCCAGCTCAAGCACGAGTTCTAGCTCGTTTTGCTGGGATTTTCGATCTCTTAGCTCAAAGCTCCATTCACAAAACTACTTTGGGAGATTGTTGCTTGGTATGTGACTCCTCCATTGGTCCAATTAGTTTTTGTTCTAGTGCTTTATTCATTGTAAATTTTTGTTGCTTAGGTGACCATGTTCTTGAGCTTGCATGTTAAATTTTTGAAGTCCCAAGCAATTCCAATGCATGATATGGGCTCTAGGCACTTATAGGAGTCGTTGCTATGAATCTTGTTTAGTTTTATTCACTTTTATTTTTGAAATTACTAAAATTTCAGAAATTTTCAGAAAATGTTAAGGAGGTTTTTGAAGGGCTCTTCTAGTCAAAGCTCTCAGGAAAAACAAGCCAAAGAGAAGGAAAAGGCCAAGTATAATCTTCCTCGCTTAGCGGAAGTACGTTCGTGTGAATGGCCATGCGACGATTTCTTGAAAGAAGCTGGAATTCATGAAGACTTTTATTCTTTGATCGAGACTGCAGGCCTCACCGGTTTCATCAACGACCGAATCGATCAGTATCTCTTACTTACCAATACTTTCGTGCAAAACTTTTATTATTATCCTAAGAAGTCATCGCCTGCAGTATAATTTCATTTATATGATGAATTCAGAGAAATGTCTTTACGTCATTTTTGCGTGGTATGTAGGATACCTTATGAGGGAGACTTAGAGGAACCCCATCGTGAAGATGTGGGTGGCTTTGTTAAAACTATAGCTGTAGAGGAGCCAAAGAAGGGTTCCGAGGCGAAAGTCTCTAGCATACATTTTCCTGTTTTACGCTACTTTGCCATATTTGCTAGTAGATGCTTGATTGGTCGTGGAAATAGTGGAAACTTGAGCGTTCTTGATATTATCATTCTTCAACATGCCTTGCTTGGAGACAATACTTTTAGCATGGGTGCCGTCGTTGCTAAACGGCTAGCCCTGAATCATACAAAAGGCCCCATATTTGAAGGTATCTATGCTGCACGTCTTGCTAGACATTTTCAGATACCCATTAGGCACCATGAGGAGGAGGAGATAATATTGTCTCCTCACATTTTAGATTACAAGAGCATGGTAGCACACAAGTTTATTGTTGACAACGAAGAAAAGATGCTCTTGTATAAACTTAGATTTAATAAGAAACACATTGAGATTATTATTTTGCCTGCGCCTCTGTTGTTTGATTTACTTGCAGAAAACCTTTTTGTCACACCGGAAGCGGTGAACAATCATCGAGCCCAAGCTTTCACTCCAGAGCCTGAACCTGAGCCAGAACTCGAACTGGACCCTTATCGTGCACCATCTGTCCAGTGGGATCCGGAGATGACCAGCCAGTGGTATCCTGATTACACCTCCCATTACACCGGGGAGAGTAGCGGCGGTCATTGGTACTAGACCAACTTAGGCCAAAAGCCTAAGCTTGAGGGAGTACGTATTTCTCACCGACTTTACATTTATGTTCACACACTAGTCGTCGGTGCTCATACTCTTTCATTGTAGTATCCATGTTTGTTTAAATTTCTTTTTCTAGTTTTCTTCTTGTGTGTTTGATAAACCTTAAGAAAAAATTAAAAAATTAGTTAGTTTAATTTCTATGCTTGTACTAGAAATTAAAATGAAAACCCAAAAAGATTTATAGTTCTTCTTCTTACTTGTTGGGAGCTTTCCCGTGTAAATAGTTTTATTTTTTTTTCTTTCCTTTGAGGGTCGAGAAGACCATATTGAAAATGCTTAGTGGCTCTTATATGCATGATTGTTTATTTAACTTAGAGCCTATATTACCTTGTCTTCTCTCTTGAGTTGAATGCTTGCAGATTTCAGCTTAGTCCAATGCACGTGCACACTTATTATTATACACATCGTTTAGTCGTGCAAGTGAAAGGCAATAACGATGATATATGATGGACTTATTGGGATGAGAAAAGCTGGTATGAACTCGGCCTTTCTTGTTTTTATAAATATGATGAGTTCATCGTTTCTGAGTCAGCTATTATAAAGTAAACATATTTGTAATGACATTTAGATATTATAGTTGCTTGTGCCATGCTTGACTAGCTATGAGTTATAATGGTTTACCTTGCGTGCCAACATGCTATTAGAATGATTATGATGTGGTATGATGGATGGTATCCTCCTTTGAATGAATTGAGCGACTCGACTTGGCACATGTTCACGCATATAGTTGAATCAAATCAACATAGCATTCACGATATTTATTTTCATGGTGGATTATATCCTACTCATGCTTGTATTCGGTGTGAATTAATTTTAATGCATGTTTATGACTGTTTTCGCTCTCTCAGTTGGTCGCTTCTCAGTCTTTTGCTAAGCCTTCACCTGTACTAAGCGGGAATACTGTTTGTGCATTCAAACTCCTTAAACCCCAAAGTTGTTCCATATGAGTTCACTATACCTACCTATATGCAGTATTTACCTGCCGTTTCAAGTAAATTTGTATGTGCCAAACTCCAAACCTTCAAATGAAATTCTATTTTGTATGCTCGAGCAGCTCATGTTACAACTAGGGTTGCCTATATCTTCCATGCTAGGTGGATTATTCTCACGAGGAGTGGACTCCGCTCCTCATTCACGAGAAAGGGCCGGTAACTGGGATGCCCAGTCCCATGATCCAAAAAGATCAAAGCAAATCAAAATAATTAAATAAAACTCCCTCAGGGCTGTTGTTAGTTGGAGGCACTCGTTGTTTCGAGCAAGCCATGGATTGATGCTTGTTGGTGGTTGGGGGAGTATAAACATTTTTTAAATTTTAAACAATTTATCATAAATGCAAATATTTTTTGAAATTTACGAACATGTTTGCAAAAACACAAAAATATTTGGGAAAAAGAAAAATAAAACGAAAAAGAAAAAAAAGAAAAAGAAAAAAAATAAAAAATAAAAAAGGAGATGAAGAAAAAAAAAGAAACATGAAAAAAGAAAACAGAAAAAAAAAGGAAAAAAAGAAAAAGAAGAAATAAAAAGGAAAATAGAAAACCAGCTAAAGGAACCTTCTAGAAGGTTCCCAAAACCGATAAAACTGGCTGGGAAACTTAAACTTCTAGAAAGTTCCCAAAACCGAAACTGCCTACAGTGGGAGATGGCCGGCCCAGCTGATCGCTCCCGTATATGTTCGCTCGACATTTTGACGCAACGAGCGTCCAATAGGAATTTCCGAAGTAAAGGCCCATTCAGTACTAGTCTAGCCACCGCCGCTGCCTCCACCTTGGAGGATCAGCGCCGACGTACCACGTGCCGCCCGCCCAGGCCGTGCTCCATGCATCGCCGGCGGTAGCGCTCTCAGGCAAATCCCAGAGATGTCTCCTCCGGCGGAATCAACCTCGTCCCTTGAAGCTTGAGCCTGCTCTTACGCCGCTCAACCTGTGCCCTCTCCCCGAAGGCCACCGGGAGCGCGCCGTCCTCCGCAGGAAGCTGGAGGTCTTCAGCATCCTCCTCCGGTGACAGGGTGATTTTTCTGTCTGAATCATTTTTAGTTACTTATATACTCTGTTCTTGGCACACTCTGTTCGTCATCTAGATATGGCAGTTAGTTTCATCGCCTCTCTGGTTGCTTTATTGTTTGCTGTTTGGGACTACCCCTACTTCTTGAGGTCATGGGAATTTCCATCAGACTCGATTGTTTGCTTTTGACTAGTTCCTACCAAAAATTTGGACCATCCTCCACCTTTGGTCTGGACAAGTAATTCGGAGGACCAATTACTGCAGAGAGTGATCTTATACTTGTGACCACAAAGCTTCCTTCCCGGTGTCTTGTGGCAAATCCATTGGTGCCTTTGTCGCTGCTCGGCAGAACTCCGGTCCACTTGCTGCATCTGATTCCCGACGGAAAATTCGCCTATCTTCCGTGATCGTCAAATAGGTTCCAACAGGTTAGCACAAACTAGGACCACAAGCTTTTTATTCTTCTGAAAGCTTCGTTTTATAGTGTTAGGTTTACCATTCCTCTGTACAACTTGGATTAGTTCTCTGAACAGCATGGCCTAATTCTCTGGGCTATATATGAAATAATGTGTGACGAATTGATGTGAGCGCTGGCTGCGTCATGGAATGATGTTGATGAATATATACTGTGGGTAAGGGATATGACCATGAAAAGGATGACAGTTCTGGCTAATCATCAAAAGAATATGAGATAGTTTTCAGCAAAACAGCTGTTTCAAGTGAGCTATACGAGGGGTCATGCACCTATATAAACAGCCACGGAAGGTACGATTCCAAGGTGGTCTGTTATAAACGTCGTTGGGAACGTTCATTTTGGACAAAGTTTTTAGATGAATAATTTATATTATAATTATAATTTATTTGTAAAATAATACTTGCCATCTGTTTAGAGGAATGCGTCAAATCCTAAAATTGATATGTCTAGGTGGATCCTGACCTTTCATCAATGAATCTGAGCTGTTCACATCAGTCTAGTCACCTAGAAAACTAAGATCCAGCTGGTCCTTAGTAGTGCTCATGAGAGATAGGGGGGTCAGCCAGAAACCTCTTAAAAATCTTGATTTCGTCCAACCTTGACAAGTCTTTACATGATTATTAGTACTAGTTAGCTTGTGGTTTTGATTTCGTCCAACCCTGTTACTTTGGAAAAGAACTTAAAGGACCAATCCCGCCACAATGACTGATCCCATACTCGCGACCACAAAGCTAGAGTTCTGGCTTCTCCCATGCAAACCCATTGGTGACTTCGTCTCTGATACTGCTTGGAACTCTGGCGATTTCATCTGGCTTCCTGTAAGAAACTTCGCCCATCTCCGGCGACTGCCGTGTACATTCCGACAGGTCAGTACAAACTAGCACCAAGCTGTTTTTTCCCCTTTAGAACCTTGATTTTTTAGCCTTAGGTTTATCTTTGCTCGTTCCTCCTTACAAAATGGGTTGGTTGTCTGAACATCATGGCCTAATTCTCCCATGTCTTCTCCTGCCTGAAAAGCCTCAATGGTGATGGGGGGTGTTTCATGGGCCGTCGCAGATTGGATCATGTCGCCTGTCATCTCCAAGCTTCTGGACAAAACCTTGTCCTACTGCAAACCCGACAAACCGGAGACGCTTCACTACCTGTTGACGGATGTTCTCCCTCGACTAACACTTACTCTAAAAGCAGCAGAGGCCATTAACCAAAATAAACTCTTCGAGGAGATGGCGAGGGGTCTCAAATCTGCTTTCTATGACATGGAAGACATCCTTGATGAACTGGAGTACATCCGCCACCAAAAGAAGCTGGACAAACAGAAAATTCTTGGTCAAAAAAGAGTGAAGAAAAGGCTCAAAATTACTTTAGATGCTGAAGTTGGCCCCTCAAACCAGATCCTTTCTTGCTATCTTTAATTTTTCGCTATATAAATGCATACTTATTGATCCCTGCATTGTACCTTTATCCTAGTAAAGATGTACTGTTTTATATCATGAGGTCACGGGTTCGAGTCTTGGAAATATCCTCTTGCTGAAATGTAGGGAAAGGCTGCGTACTATAGACCCAAAGTGGTCGGATCCTTTCCCGGACCCTGCGCAAGCGGGAGCTACATGCACCGGGCTGCCCTTTTTTTGTTTTGGTAGAATGGATCGTGTTAATAGCATGTATGGATAGTTTTTCATTATAAAGGCACTCAACCAAATTAATTCAAAGGCGATTTTTTTCCTAAAAAGAAAGAGTAAATTACTTATTTTTATGATATATATATGTTGTGGAAAACATGCGTTGCTTGCATGTGTGCTGTTGCTTGTTACATAAAACCATGTCTTGCCTTATGCCCGGGCATGTATATGCCTTGTACATACTAGCTCAACTCAATAAATAAAATACTACTATGGTTTGAATAAATTCTACTCCCTCCGTCCGGAAATACTTGTCGGAGAAATAAATGTATCTAGATGTATTTTAATTCTAGATACATCCATTTTCATCCGTTTATGCGACAAGTAATTCCGGACGGAGGGAGTACTACTTTGCACCAGGCGCACTAGATTTTGCTCAGAGATATCTCAAAATAAACCATACCTAGCATTTTTACCCCCATGGGGCCAGCATGTGTCCTCCTATCAGGCTACTGTTCAAAAAATGTTTTAGTTGGATTATGTTTTGAAATTCGGAATGCTGATTGCTTTTGCAGGATATTTGTATCGAACCGAGTTCGACTCTCACAGGAGACTTAAGTCATCGTTTAAAGGATAAAATGGTCAAGATAGAAGAACTAATTGTTGCAGCACAGGGAATTATTGCACTGGCAAAGCCGTCGAGCAAGAGCAGAAATATACGCACATGCACCACTGCAGCACCAATAGGGAAGGTAACTGGTCCAGATGAGGATCTTAAGGAGATAACAACAATGCTTCGTAATGAAAATGTTGATCTCAATCCAAGCTCAAGTGATAGTAAATGTTTCTCTGTAATTGGCATTCATGGCATGTCAGGATCTGGGAAGACAACCCTCGCACAACATGTTGCAAGTATGAGAAAGTTAATGGCTATTTCGACTTTGTTATGTGGATTCATCTTTCTCAGAACTATAGTGTGGGTGACATTTTCAATGAGATGCTTGAGGCAGCTTCAATGGACAGTGAATCATGCCCTGATTACAAGAGCCTTGATGTCCTGGAAAATGAATTAGAGAAGAAACTAGAGGGAAAGCGATTCCTCTTGGTACTAGATGATATCTGGTGCGATAAGGATGATGATAAGCAGAAACTAGCAAAGTTACTCTCTCCATTGAATCTTGGAAATAGAGGAAGCAAGATCCTTGCGACAAGTCGCCACAAAGATGCATTTTCAGATCTTGGTCCTGGTGTGGCACGCACTGCTATTCCAATACGTCCCTTGGATGTTCAAGTCTTCTTAGAACTGTTCATGTGTTATGCCCATGAAGATACAAATGCAGATGATCCAGATCAAATGGAACTCAAAATTATTGGGGCTGAAATTGCACAGAAGCTGAAAGGATCACCTCTGGCAGCCAGTACAGTGGGAGGGCATCTACGCAAAAGACAAAATGATGTCGACTTTTGGAGAGAAGTTCGAGATCGTGACCTTCTGAATGAGACGACGGGGGCCCTGTGGTGGAGTTACCAGCATCTCGATGAGCAGGTGAGGCGATGCTTTGCGTACTGCAGTATTTTTCCCAAAAGATACCATTTGAACCGTGATGAGTTAGTTAAACTGTCGGTGGCACAGGGGTTCATACAGACCACTAATGCAGAGGAGGATATGGAAGCTATTGGTCAGGGTTACTTCCATGAGTTACTGGCAACCTCATTTGTTCAACCTGGAGGATACTACCAAGGCAGTTTGTGCTATTTAGTCCATGATCTTATGCATGATTTAGCCGAGAATGCAGCAGGGAGTGATAGCTTCAATGGCTCGAGAAGGGAAGTTTCTCATGATGTTCGTCATCTTTTCATTGCGAATGGAGCAATGGTTACTGAGGAGATTTTTAAACTAAAAAACCTACGCACTCTCATTATTGATCATATGGAGCTTGCACCAGCTAACAAAGAATTCTTTGAGAAAGTGTTTGAGAAGCTGCAGAAATTGCGAGTACTGGCCATAGAAAACTCCTGGACATTGATCGATGAAATAAGTGTGTTTGAAATCCCAGCAGCTATTGGTCATTTAAAGCATCTTCGGTATCTTGCTTTAGTGTTCTACGAAGCAGCGCTATATTTACCAAAAACGTTAGACAGTCTTTACCATCTGCAGGTGCTAATGTTTGGTTATGCAAGTGATGTAGAAGTTTCATCTGATATAAACATGGGTAACCTCACCAACTTGAGGCATATCATCGGCGGCGAAATAACAATGCATATTCCGAACATTGGCAGGTTAATATCACTACAGACAATAGAAACTTTTGAAGTAAGGAGGGAACATGGGTATGCGTTAAAACAGCTGAGGGACCTAAACAAGCTTCGGGGCAGTCTGACGATCCAAAATCTTGAAAATGTTGAGAGCAAGAAGGAAGCACATGAAACAAAGCTAGCTGATAAGAAAGGGCTAATCGAACTGCGACTTTTTTGGCCGAGAATGCAGCATCATGATGAGAAGGGAAGTTTCTCATGATGTTCGTCATCTTTTCGTTGCGAATGGAGGAATGGTTACTGAGGAGTTTTTTAAACTGAAAAACCTACGCAGTCTCATTATTGATCATATGGAGCTTGCACCAGCTAACAAAGAATTCTTTGAGAAAGTGTTTGAGAAGCTGCAGAAATTGCGAGTACTGGCCATAGAAAACTCCTGGACATTGATCGATGAAATAAGTGTGTTTGAAATCCCAGCAGCTATTGGTCATTTAAAGCATCTTCGGTATCTTGCTTTAGTGTTCTACGAAGCAGCGCTATATTTACCAAAAACGTTAGACAGTCTTTACCATCTGCAGGTGCTAATGTTTGGTTATGCAAGTGATGTAGAAGTTTCATCTGATATAAACATGGGTAACCTCACCAACTTGAGGCATATCTGTTACGCAATCCCGAGTTCGCTATCACCAGCGTTTCCGACCCACATGCATCAACCAGGCCCAACCGGAGAGCAACACCGACTTATGACAGGCCTTGGACCCTCTTCCCCCAAAAGACTAGCCTGTTAGGAGGGGACACCCCCGCCCTTATAAGTCGTGTTATGTCTTCCCCCACAACTGATGTGGGACTAAACCCAACAATCTCCCCCTCACACATCGGTCATCCATGGGCCCGCTAACACCAGCGTTTCCAGCCCACCAACCATGACCGACCACCCGTGAGTCTACCGAGATTCATTCCGGGCACCTGGACTCTGATACCAATTGTTGGCTACAGGCCCGACTCGACGAGTACTTTCCGTCGAGACGACTTCGTACGCAGCAGCCGCTAGCGACACTAGCTAGACAATTGATTCTGTCCGATGATGCGTACGTACCGACACTAGCTAGACAATTGATTCTGTCCGATGATGCGTACGTACACAAAGGAGCAAGCAGGCAGACTAGCTGGTGGATGGATTCCTCACGTACGTAGCTAGGTCACTAGCACACGCACAAACGAAACAACCAGCCGGCGGCGTCTTCGATCGTAACTAGCACAACTCGCAGAGACACACGAATACACACGCGATATTATGGCCACGGGAGCGTGTCGCTCCCGTTTGATTCCTTTGTATTGATCTGGGTTAACGATTACAAGGGGTACAACACATATATATAGCAGCTAGACCAAGTCTATCCTATACGAGTTGTATCTGGTGATTGTCAACGTGTACAAGCCGGACACGGACCACAACATCGTGGTTAATTCCAACAATCACCCCCCTAATCACGATGTCCTCACTTCACAGCTTGAACACCGATCCTTCGCCGCATCTTCACGAAGTTCTGCCGTCCCAAAGATCTAGTTAGGATATCTGCAAGCTGGTCGTTGGTGCAAACGTAGTTGATGTCGATCTTGCTTTCTTCCACACACTCCCTTAGGTAGCAATATCTCGTATCGATGTCCTTGCATCGAGCATGATGCACCGGATTCTTCCATAGAGAGATTGTAGAGTTGTCATCAACATTGAGCACCACTCATTCCGGTTCCTTACCTGTGAGGTCACCGAGTAGCCTTCCAAGGCACACGCCTTGACACACCGCGGTTGCAGCTGCAATATACTCCGCTTCACGAGATGATAATGCGACCACCTTCTGCTTTTGTGATAGCCAACTCACAATGCTTCCGCCCAAGAAATATGCCACGCACGACATACTTTTACGGTCGTCCACATCTCCTGCCATGTCGCTATCACTGTAGCCAAGTAGCTCCACCATCTCCTTCTTCTTCTCTCTCAAATAGACACAACCGAAATTTGTTGTCCCTCTGATGTACCTGAGTATATTTTCCACAACTGCCCAATGTTCAGTCGTGGGTGCTTCCATGAAGCGACTCACTATGCTAACGGAATAGGTCAAGTCTGGTCTTGTATTCGTGAGATACCTCAGCTTTCGGACCACACTTCTATACTCCGTTGCATCAACCGCGGGTGCTTCACTTTTCTTGCTTAGAACAACACGAGGCTTCATCGGAACATGACTTGGGTTGCAATCTTCCATGCTACAACTTTCAACTATCTTCTTTGCATATGCCTCCTGGCATATTGTGATCCCCTCCGGCTTTTGATGTACCTCTATCCCAAGGTAGTAACTCAAGAGCCCTAGATCAGTCATCTTGAATAGCTCCTCCATTTGTAGCTTCAAGTTTGCAATCACCTCTTCGTCTGCTCTAGTTATCAACAGATCATCCACATAGATGCCCACTAAGAGACGATCCTTGCCTTTACCTCGCTTGTACATTGCATGCTTCAGTGGTGCTTTCTCAAATCCAAGAGATATCAATGTACGATCTAGCTTGATGTTCCATGCCCGAGGAGCTTGTCATAGCCCTTACAATGCCCTGTGTAGCTTCAATACCTTGTGCTCCTCTCCTTCTTGGATGTACCCCGGTGGTTGCTTCACATACAACCCTTCTTCTAACTCCCCAGTCAACAACGTGGAGTTCACATCCATATGATGTATCCTCCAAGATTCTTGAGCTGCGAGAGCTATAAGTAGCCTCACCGAGTTCATCTTGTCAACTGGAGCGAACACTTCTTCGAAGTCCACATCTTGCTCTTGCACGTTTGGTTTAGCCACGAGCATTGCTTTATGCTTCACCAAGTACCCTTCGGCATCCTTCTTGACTTTGTACACCCACTTGAGCTCTATGGCATTATGCCCGTTGGGAAGATCCGTGAGTTCCCATACTTTGTTGTCTCGGATCAACCACAACTCTTCATCCATAGCACGGCGCCAACACTCTTCCGTCTTTGCGTCTTCAAAATTTTCTGGTTCCTAGATGTGCAAACATCGTTGCCCTTTACTCTTCATCTTCACCGAATTTATTCGAAGCACTTCTTCTGCAGAGATGTCCAAGACGCGTCGTTCCTGTGCTATTGGAGAAGACACTTCTGCTTCTAAACTTGCCAAAGTTTTAGTTTCTGGCACACCCAATCTTTTTCCTAGGCTTTTAAGCCCATCACTTTTTTCTGGACCGTTCTCATTCACTAGTCCTCCACTTGATGATGAACTCCCACCTGCACTCTTTTCTAAACCGAGTGCATCTTGCAAATTTATTGGGATTTGCACCCCTTCTCTCCATGATTGACCACCACATGATGGTTGACGCCTTCCAAAGAAACTTGCTGCAGACGGACTGCTAAATGGGCAACCATCAACCGGCCTGTCCGCTGGGATGCACATGCTAGTGAGTAGAGCTGTACCAGCCACGTACTTGCCATGCCTCGTCCCGGCTGCGTGCTCGCGCGGGCTGGCTGATTGGCCGCACGATGCAATGCATGCAACGCCTGTAGCATCTGGACTCGCCGCGTTGGATCGGTCATGACTCGCGATGTCCGCACCGTGAGCGTATGCGCCACGCTCGTCGGGTCCAAGTGCAGCTCTCCGCGTGTCTGGTTCTTCTGGGGTGACCAATCCATCACACCTCGCGTCGTGTTCTTCTGGCGACATGTATTCGCCATCTTCTAGCGTGACCACACACCATCACGCATTGTGTCGTGGACTTTTGGCGCCACTTCTTCGCCTGCTGCTAGCATGACCACACCGTCACGCCTTGCGTCATGGTCTTTTGGCGCCACGAATTCGCCTGGTTTTACTGGCATGATCACACCATCACGCCTTGTGTCATGGTCTTCTGGCGCCACGACATCGCCTGGGTTTACTGGCGCGGATGGACTCACCGGACATGTGTCCAGCTGACCAAGATCATCTGGATCTTCTTCGTCCACTAGCTCGCACATCATCATCATATCCCCATCGTCTCCTTCCTCGGCCATGAGCGCCTGTTGCTTCGGTGCTTTCTCGCAGTTAGCCTTGAAGTGACCGAGGAGGCCACACTTATGACACCTCACGTTTCTGATGTCAAACTTCCTCCTCGGTGGTGCAGGCGCATCCTCGTCGTCCGAGTCGGCGAAGTTCTTTCTCGCCGAGCGCTGCTTCCCTTTCCCCTTCTCGCCACTGCTCGTGGATCCGCCTTGTTTTTCTTTTGACAGGGCGATCCATTGCGCCTTTGTCAGCATCAGGTGCTCACTCGCCTCCGCGTCGCCGAAGCTGAGACGAATTCTCTCGTCGTGGGCCTTGAACCTTCCGACGAGATCCTCGACCGTGAGAGTTTTCAGGTCGAGACATTGTTCGATCGACGTGACGATCTGAATGTAGCGTGCCGGTGCGGCGCGCAAAAATCGCCGGACGATCGCAACTTCTTCTAGGGTTGAACCATAGCTGCGTATGCCATTGACGAGGGTCTTGAGACGGGCGGCAAACTGATCAACCGTCTCACTTTCATCCATCTTCAGGCACTCGTAGCTTCTCATCAGGGACTGAAGGTGTGCTTCCTTGACACGGTCATGACCCTGGTGCAGGATCTTGATGGTCTCCCATGCCTCCTTCGCCGTCTTCTTTCCAACGAGGTGTTGCAGCACATCCTTCGGCATTGCGGAGTAGATCGCCGTTAACGCCTGACGATCAATCCGGTACTTCGCCGCGCCCTTCGCGTACTCGGCGCCGCCGGGGTCGACAGCTTCCCAGAACTCGGCTCCCTCCATCGCGACCTCCATGTTCATCGCCCATAGTGCGTAGTCCTCTCGATCCAGACGGGGGAATTGAGACACCCCCACCATCGGCATCGGCGCTCCCGCTGCTGCCGTCACGATCTCCATGCCTGTGTTCGACATGATCCTTCGAGTGCTTTCCGAAGATCACGACCGACAAACCAAGCTCTGAATACCAATTGTTACGCAATCCCGAGTCCGCTATCACCAGCGTTTCCGACCCACATGCGTCAACCAGGCCCAACCGGAGAGCAACACCGACTTATGACAGGCCTTGGACCCTCTTCCCCCAAAAGACTAGCCTGTTAGGAGGGATAAGTCGTGTTATGTCTTCCCCCACAACCGATGTGGGACTAAACCCAACAATATCATCGGCGGCGAAATAACAATGCATATTCCGAACATTGGCAGGTTACAACACTACAGACAATAGAAACTTTTGATGTAAGGAGGGAATATGGGTATGAGTTAAAACAGCTGAGGGACCTAAACAAGCTTCGGGGCGGTCTGACGATCCAAAATCTTGAAAATGTTGAAAGCAAGAAGGAAGCACATGAAGCAAAGCTAGCTGATAAGAAAGGACTGACCGAACTGCAACTTTTCTGGGTTAATGATAGAGCTTGCACACCAGAAGTTCAAGCAGAGGTACTTAAGGGCCTTTGCCCGCCCAAGGATCTTAAAAGTTTGGAAGTCTGGAGGTACCAAAGTCTAATGTATCCAAGTTGGATGGTGGGTGAGCAGAACGGTGGCCCAAAGTACCTACATGAACTTATATTCCACGACTGCAGTCGTTTGCGACCTGCTCCATAACTTTTTGAGCATTTCATTCATCTTCGCCATCTCTTAATTGCTGAATGCTTCTGGGACCACTTGCCAGACAATGTGAAGAACCTCAGGTTTCTCAAGAGCCTAACGATTCGGCTATGCTGGTATCTTAAATCACTTCCAGAACTTCCTCGGTCTATTCAGAAGTTCTTACTGCACTGGAGAGTTTATGAGTTCGTGCAATCAAATAGGTCATCCAAACTGGCAAAAGCTTCAGCACATTGAAGCGAAGGAATTTATACATTAGTTATGAAGCTGCTCTCCCGTTGACAATGATGGACTGGGAGGTATATACATCTATATATCCCTTTGATTCCCACCTTCTGAAGTTAAGAACCATTAGGATTGTTTCTTAAGTTTATTAATACATTCCCCGACTGAAATACCAGGCTTCATAATATGGATGGAGCTGAAGGAGAAGCCCTGTCAGTCTGTCACCCATAGGATCTGCTGTCAATTGACCGGGTGACGATTTTCTAATTCCACGCATACCCTGTCATTACGTTTTGTAGAAGTCGTCTTATATATCTTGCATTTGCAGACGATGCAACATGTCAATGCTGCTAGCAACCGAAGTTTTTAAAACGCTGGATTTGTTTGTTTCCTATGTTTTGTGATATCGTGAAATGATGGCCTCTGCATAGGTTTGGTTGTAATAATTTGGGATGATGAACATTGAAGCTATCTGTTTATTTCCAATAAATGATGATCTATACTGTTGTGGACAGACAGATACACACTGTTTGTTTTGATTCCAAATTCCAATGGCCTGTAATATTGTGGAATGATAGGCGGTGGCCCAGTTTATTTGTGGTTCTTGTACTTCCACACACAAGCCTAAGATGAGATCTCTGATGATCTTGTTCTGTGCCAAGATGTGTAAAATTTATGTGCTTTTGTCAATGAAACTCAAAAATTCTCCGGTGCTTTATTTGACAGGAACATAGTCTTCGTTCCATCATATGTTGTTGATACATGGTCTGCCAAAATTGATAAAGAAAATCAAGAAGACATTCCAACCAAAAAAACGGTGCAGATCTTTTATCCTGTACAGGCAAGAGGATGCGCTACTATGTTAGCGTCCCCTCGGTGTTCACACACCTTATGTTCTCCGCAAACATTCCCCAATTCTTGGCGATCGTCCTGCCGTATGCACAGTCTGGAACTCTGGATCACTTCGCCCCGAAGAGCCAGTTGCGGCAAGGAGACATTCAGTTCTGGATGCATCCTCAACAGCAACCCTGGGTCCTCAGTACTCTCACCAGGCACCTGCCTTGCCTTCGCCCTTTCTCTGGGTTGCTTGTCTGAAATTTAAGGACACGACAGGTTGGCCATATACGGCTTTAGCTCAGGATCTATCGACATGAATCCATGCTTCTCTGATCACAGTTACAGTCAGTAAACCCACGTGTACGTATGGTGGAGGCATCAAATGCCCGTAAAGTAACACATTTTAATAGCCCCAATTCAATTAACACAGGGAATAAGTGACCATGTTTAATAATACATTTTATTATCTCAACGTGCACGCAGAAAATACGGACAGTAGCCAAACTTCAAAAAGATGCATGAATATCCGGCAATCAAGGTTGCAAAAATAGCATCGCATATATAGCAAAACTTCAGAAAGATGTATGGCGATTCGGTCAGAAAATTAGGACTGCTAAAGCATCAGCAGAAAGACCCATGACCAGTTGCAAAAGCATCGGCTTCAGTCAGCAATCACGGTTATGGAAAACAATATAAAAACATACCTTCATATACATGATGATAAGTTGGAGTATTATTTCAATTTGTCAAGCCTTCAGATTTCTTGCATCAGTATATTTGTCCCCTGGAGCACACTTAGCCAGCTCGGCCGATGGAAATGCAGAGTTCAGGAGGGTCAAGTAGTTCAGGCATGTCAGGAACAGCCGAACAGTGTTGGTGGTGGTGGCCGTAGGCTAGTAGCTAGCAGCAGCAGGCTAATAGCCGTACACCAGCAAACGATGGTAATCATCAGGCAGCTAGATCAGAACGGCCCAATAGGAAAGCCAAAATATTATAGTACATATCTTAACATGAAAACAAAAACTAACACCTGTTCGCAAAATACATCAATCTGAGAGAGTTGCCGATTTTTTGACAAAAGGTAATATATCTACTTGAATCCAAACAGTTGACACCTAGACAACATCGTAAGAAGGGTGCAGAAATAGTCAATTGATAACTAAAGTTGCATTTTCACTAACTTAAAGAAGTCGTGTTAGAATGAGATCTAAAAATTATAAGCTAACTGGCTGACAAGTTAAGGTGTAAATGCATGGAAAATACTTCGGTCGGTGGCTGGAACAAGCAGAAATAAGGTTGCGTTCATTCTATTTTGTGAAATAAGATTGCAGACAAGGCTGCTATGCATTGGAGAGAATGAAGCTGAAGTTTCATTAAAAGCGAATGAAACTTCACACTACATATGTTTTAGACAAAAGACAGGGTAGAATAACTTTTGAGTTCAATTTAGAAAAGAGCACCTATATAGTGCTTTGGAGAAGACATTTGATATCCACAGTAAATGCCCTGTCCTGGCATCTGCCAAAATCCTATTTTCACACCTGAAGCACAAGCTTATATGATACGCACCTTTGTCTTATCACCTGAAGTAACAAAAACAGATCAAACGCGCGCACACCAAGCACAAAATATTTCCATCAAATCTTGCACCTTTATTTCATTTTGTTGGCATTAATGCGATACCTCTGGTTAACAGATCCAAAGCTCAACTGAATTCAATTGCTACAGAAAATATAAGTAAAGATAACCTGTATTAGGATTTAGGCTAATCATAATAACCAACTGTTATGGACAACAAGGTTGGTTACAGTACAATTTAGCCCCATGGGACTAATACATGCATGTCAAGAACAATAGCCAGTGCTAGGCAAACAAGAACAAGAGTAATGGTGCTCTTTGGAATTGACATAATGTACTGTAGGTTTACCAGGCATTGCTCTGAACTGAAAACCAAGCAAGCAAGCGTGTAAGCAGCAGCAAATTGAGCGGCATGATTCAAGTAGATTCGGAGGTACGCACAAATAGTTCAGCCAATAGAAAAGCCAATTCATGGAGGAAGCATTGAAGGTACAGCTAGCGCCCATTTGCATCTGCTAATGACTCTGAGAACAGAGGAACATATGGTAGAAATCGTTGTGTGCTGTTTCTCTCAAGATCAATGTTAGAGTATATATTCGGTTTGTATATTTGGTAGTTCAAATTGTAATCTATCTCTACTATCCTTGGCCCCCAAGTTTTGTATCTTATATAAACAGCCCTTTGAGGCCCTAATACATATTCAGAATTCAATAATCTTCATTGTATCCGTCGCCTAGGTTATCTTCTCCACATGGCCTCTCCGCCGGCCCCTCCACCTCTTCCGGCGCGGCCTCTCTTTACCGCGGCCGAGTTCAACGCCGCCAGATCGCCATCTGCCTCTTCTTCCTCCTTCAACCCTAGTTCCCTTACCCACCACCAATATGCCCTTCACGCCACCACCAAGTCTTCGGCGCCAGCTCCATCCACTTCGTCGTCGGCCCCTGTCCAGCCGCCTCCAGGCTGGCGCCCGAGCCCTAACTACCGCGGCAAGAATCCCGTCTACCGGCCGCCCCGGCCTCGCTCCGCCAGCTCCTCGGCGTCATCATCATCATCGTCTACACCGGCATCTACTCCAACGGCATGGCACCAGCAGCAAGATCCCTGGACCGGGCTGGTTCAGGCGTGGCCCATGCCTTGGTCTGCTCCGTCTCCTTACGGCGCTCCTCCAGCATACACGGGCGCCTGGA
Organism: Triticum dicoccoides; assembly: GCF_002162155.2. NCBI lineage: Eukaryota > Viridiplantae > Streptophyta > Magnoliopsida > Poales > Poaceae > Triticum > Triticum dicoccoides. Next base: position 735,516,487 of record NC_041386.1, on the reverse strand, counting down.
GCCCGGGCCATCGTCCTGCCACCGGCTCCCCTGGTCTCCTCGGACCCCGACCGCCGGCTCACGTCTACACCGCCATTACTACACCGACCACGCCCGGCGCCCCCGTGCTTCCGCCCGGCTACGCCCTGGTTCCCTATGCGCCCGGTGCTCCTTCGGCTCCGTCACCGTACGCATACGGGCAGCATGCACCAATGAACATGCCTGCTCCCTCTCCTACGACCACATCGCCGAGCTGGGATCAGGCTGCTTTCATCGCCGCCATGAACAATTTCACCCTCAACAACGAAGGTACGGATTGGATTTTCGATTCTGGTGCATCTACGCATATGTCTTCAACTATAATTTTTTTGTCAGCTTGTTTCCCTTCTTCTTTTTCTTCCATTACCATCGGTGATGGTTCTACTATTCCTGTCTCTTGCACCGGTGATTCTTACATCCCCTATTCTTCTAACAATTTTCTTTTACGCAATATTCTTGTAGTCCCATCCTTAATTACTAATCTTATCTCCGTTCGTTAGTTTACCATCGATAATCAAGTTATTGTGGCCTTTGACCCCTTTGGTTTATCTGTGAAGAATCTGACAACGGGGGAGGTTCTAGCTCGGTACAATAGCACCGACGATCTTTATCCTCTTCATGGCGCCCCCACTTCCACTCCTCGCGCCATGCTTGCATCAGTTCATCTATGGCATCGTCGGCTTGGTCATCCTAATAAAGCTACACTATCATCATTGTTACAGGAATTTTGTATCCCTAGTTCTAGTGTCCCTCATGATTCCTCTCTTTGTAATGCCTGTCAATGTGGCAAACATGTTAGACTACCTTTTGGTACATCCTCTACTATTAGTACTTTTCCTTTTGAATTGCTCCATTGTGATCTATGGACCTCTCCAATTCCTAGTGTTTCTGGTTACAAATACTATCTTGTAATTCTTGATGATTATTCCCATTATGTTTGGACCTTTCCTCTCTGAGCCAAGTCCGATGTACACCCAATTTTTCTCAATTTTCGTCAATATGTTCTAACCCACTTTGGTCTTCCAATACGCTTTATTCAATGTGACAATGGACGAGAATTTGATAATACTTGCAATCGCACTTTCTTTCTTTCTCACGGCATACTTCTTCATTTTTCTTGTCCCTATACATCTCCTCAAAATGGCAAAGCAGAACGCTCTCTTCGTTCCATCAATGATATTCTTCGCACCTTGCTTATTCAAGCTTCTCTTCCTCCCCGTTTTTAGGTTGAAGCATTACGCACTGCCACACTTCTTCTCAATATTAGACCAACCAAAACATGTCCTCTCTACACTCCCTTTCAATCCCTCTTTCTTTCCCATCCCGACTATCTTTCCCTTCGCGTTTTTGGTTGTCTCTGTTTTCCCAACATCACTTCTACCACTTCTCATAAACTAGAACCTCGCTCTTTACCCTGCATTTATCTTGGTCTCTCCGATGATCATAAGGGCTCTCGCTGCTTTGATCCCTCATCCGGCCGTGTCATTATTTCCCGTCACGTCGTCTTTGACGAATATACCTTTCCCTACGCTGCCACACAAACATCATCCACAACCCAACCTTCCTCTGTTCGTTCTTCATCTCCTCTCCTCCCTCGTCTAGCTCCTACCTCTATTGTCCCGGAGCAACAACCACCACCGCATCAGTCTTCCATGCCTCCACAGCAGCCTTCTGCACCGCCCACTTCTCCTTCACCACAGCCTTCCGCGCCCCCCACTCCTCCCTTGACAGCAGCTTACTCTCCTCCCACGCCCATCTCCCCTATTGTTGCTTCTCCTTCTTCCTCTTCTTCCTCCACACCGCCTCTTCCATCTAATGCCGTTCCTATAATACCTCCGGCCAATGATCATGTCATGTGCACTCGTGGTAAGCGTGGCTTTCACCTCCCTACGCGACGTCTTAACCTCACGGCCGTTCCCACTATCTCCCCTATTCCTACATCTTATAAACGTGCTCTTCTCGATCCTCTTTGGCACTCTGCTATGCGTGATGAGTTTCATGCTCTTCAGCAAAATAACACCTGGACTCTCGTTCCCAAACCACCCGGTGTCAATGTTGTTTCCGGCAAATGGGTTTTCCGTCACAAATTTCATGCTGATGGTACTCTTGCTCGTTATAAAGCTCATTGGGTTTGTCGTGGGTTTTCTCAGCAACACGGTGTTGATTTTGATGAGACTTTTTCTCCAGTTGTAAAACCTAGTACCATTCGTGTTGTTCTCAGTCTCGCTGTCTCCTCCTCTTGGCCGATCCATCAGTTAGATGTTAAAAATGCCTTCCTCCATGGCACTCTCAATGAAATTGTCTATTGTCAACAACCTTCGGGTTTTGAGAATTCCTCTTCTCCTGATTTTGTTTGTCTTCTTCACAAATCTCTGTACGGTCTTAAACAAGCTCCTCGTGCTTGGTTTCATCGCTTCACCACCTTTATTCACACAATAGGTTTTACCGCGTCTAAATCTGATTCATCTCTCTTCATTTTTCGTTCCTCCTCCCATACTGCCTATCTTCTCTTATATGTTGATGACATAATTCTCACTGCCTCTCCTGATTCCTTTTTACAACACATTATATCTTCTCTTAATCGTGAATTTTCCATGACTGATCTCGGTCCTCTTCATCACTTTCTTGGGATCACTGTCTCCCGCACTTCATCTACACTCTTTCTCTCTCAACGCCAGTACATTCTTGACTTGCTCTCTCGTGCAGGGATGACTGACGGTCAACCATGTCGTACGCCGGTCGACGTTGGTACCAAGTTGTCGGCCGACGGTGAACCTTTTTCTGATCCTACTCTATATCGCAGTATCACTGGTGCTCTCCAATATGCCACACTCACTCGTCCTGATATATCTTATTCTATTCAACAAGCGTGCTTATATATGCATGATCCTCGTGTTCCTCATTATTCTCATGTCAAGAGAATACTTCGGTATCTCAAAGGCACTATTGATCATGGTCTTCTCCTTAATTCTTCCTCTCCAACAAGCTTGACAGTTTATTCTGATGCAGACTGGGCGGGTTGTCCAGATACTCGACGATCTACATCTGGCTTTTGTGTTAATTTGGGTGACAATCTTGTTTCTTGGTCTTCTAAAAGGCAGGTTACAGTTTCCAGATCGTCTGCAGAAGCTGAATACAGGTCTGTTGCTCATTCTGTGGCCGAGGCGGTGTGGCTCCGTCAGCTTTTGGTTGAGCTCCATCGACCAATCGAGCGTGCAACTATTGTTTATTGCGACAATATTTCTGCAGTCTACATGGCGTCCAATCCTGTTCAGCATCGACGCACCAAGCACATCGAGATTGATATTCATTTTGTTCGTGAAAAAGTGGCTCTTGGCGAGGTCCGTGTGCTTCATGTTCCTACCACTGCGCAATTTGCTGATATTTTCACCAAGGGGCTCCCCACTGCAGCATTTACTGGCATTCGCTCCAGTCTCAACATTGTTACACCTGATGTTGACACTGCGGGGGTGTATTAGAGTATATATTCGGTTTGTATATTTGGTAGTTCAAATTGTAATCTATCTCTACTATCCTTGGCCCCCAAGTTTTGTATCTTATATAAACAGCCCTTTGAGGCCCTAATACATATTCAAAATTCAATAATCTTCAATCAAGAATGAATCCAACTTTCTGATGTTGCATATCGTACGCTACCAACGTATCACCTCCACATGGAACCAAGAAAATGGTGTGGCAGTCTGGATGGATCCCAATCACCCTGTAATTCTTCATAGTCATGCCTGTAAACTTATCGATGCTGGCAGTACGTTTCAGGACCAATTCCTTACTGTCACAATCCTTGAGGCACCAGAGTTCTATCTCATTGACGGAAGCTATAGCATAGTGTAAGCACCCCTGGGACGTTCCAATCATAGCAAATCTTTGGGCATACGGCACACTTATGGTCTTCCACATGATGGCACATGATGGCAATGGGTCGGGTTTGGATCGGGTTGAACAATATCAAATCCATATCCATATCCATGATGACAGCCTTTGCCCACCCATGAAAAAAATCCACGGGTGAAAAGTTGTTTCCATATCCAAACCCGATGGATATCCATGCCCACTAGATATCCATTGGATCCTCTCAAGACATATAAATAAGATATAAGACAATGTTAACATAAGATCTTCCATTCCTCACCTCGTGGCAAGCTAGGCTTCACTTATTGTAAACATCAACTTATGGTAAATCAACATCCACTAACAACCTCGAGCTGGAGATGGTATCACACCTCAAAACACTGCACCAGAGAAAATTATTATGGACATTTTCCTTGTGGCTGCTTGGAGTCTTTGGAAAGAGAGAAATAACAACTACTTTCGCCAGTGGACCCCTCAGTGTCTTCATGGATGACCAGATTCAAGAAGGATTTTGCTAACATCAGCCACAGAGTTCCGTACCACAAGAAACAATTAGTTGTTTCCATAGCTGATTCCATCTCCTAATTACTAGCTTTGCTACCCCCTTTA
>NC_041386.1:735491141-735511699 GCF_002162155.2 Triticum dicoccoides | reverse complement strand
CCTCCCTCTCTGCACATATGTAACATAACACTTGTACCTTGCTTTATATGATAATATACATGCAGTAGGAGCCTTTCCTACTGTCTAACCCCTAAAAAACCTAATATAATTTAGTATTTTTTGAAAAGATGAGAATGATGAGTCATTTTAACGAGAAGATAAAAAATAAGGAAAGGGGCGCTGGAGTATGTTGGTGGGGATTGAATTTTAACTAATAAAAGTTACGGTGGAGATTGTGCAATTTCTTTATGTTTTACATAACAAAGATAACAAAGTGTAAAATTACAGTGGGACATGTGACTATGGGTAAGGGATAGCAGAACTTTTCCCACTAGTGCATACCATCGGGTCGGGTTTGGATATATCCACGGGTACAAGATTATATCCATGCCCTACCCATGAGCAATCGGGTCGGGTCTGGGTGTTGCCCATGGGCACAAAAGCATATCCAAATCCTATCCATTCGGGCCGGATATCCATGGGTATCCATGTCCATGGGTAAAATTGCCATCCTTAGTGGTGGCGCGCTGGACGGCCCGGCCTCGTCCTCCTCGTCGCTGTCGAGGACGATTACACCGTCCTCCTCACGACCGTTGCGCCGGGCCTGAAGCTCCGCATACGCCCGGCGCTACCGGTGTACCTGCTCCCGGACGTAGTCCTCCTTCGCCCACTTGAGGGCGGACTCGTCGGCGGGGGCCGCCATCTCGACGTGCTCCGGTTTCTTCGGGAGTAGCCCCGGCTCCGGCTTCTGCCGGACCAGGCGGAAGGAACCGCGCCGGGAGGGCCGGGCACCCTCGTTGATGACGAGGGTGCCGCTACGGGTGCGGCGCCCGAGCGGCATCTCCTCCTGCTCGGGTTTGCCGGGGCGGAGCGCAGCGGGCGAGCCGGAGCCCGACGACAAGGACGACCCCGGCTCCATGCGCTGTGGCGTCCAGAAGCTACCACGGCGGCGAGAGAAGGACGGCCGCGGCGGGTACTCGAGGCGCGGCATGTTGCCGGTCTCGATGTGGTCGAGGACGGCCTCGAGGGTGTGGCCTGGCGTTGAGGCGGCTGTCGTGGTTCTAAGTCTGACAGTAGAATGGGGGGTAAGTATGGAGAGGCAAGATCCTAGCTTTGGAGTAGTTGTACGGACGAGGGATGTACGACTTCAGGCCCTTCTCGGAGGAAGTAACAGCCCTACGTCTCGGAGCCCGGAGGCAGTCGACTGGATTATGTGTATACGGATTACAAAGGTGCGAACCCTTTACACTGAGGAGGGGGGTGGCTTATATAGTGTTCGCCAGACCCCTCCGGCCCTCAGTAATGCAGGGTTTGAAGTCCATTAAGGCTAGGCGTTACTGGTAACGCCTTACATAAAGTGTCCTAAATGTCATAAAGACTATTTAATTACAGACCTTTGGATGCAGAGTGGCTCTTGATCTCCTGGTGGTCGAGTGAATCTTCATGGTCGAGTCCTTCGAGTCCGTCGAGTGAAGTCTCTCGTGGTCGACTGGAAGGCAGTTTCTTCTGAGGGTGTCCTTGGGAAGGGTACTTAGGACAGGCCTATGACCCTACCCTAGGTACATGACTTCATCATTAGCCCCCGAATGGATCGAGGTTTGAGTGAGGAAGGAGTTGGTAATATTTTCGACCTGCTTTTGTGTTCTGGATGTGTATCATCTTGGACCAATAATCTATTTGTTGATAACAACAACTTTTCTTTCAGTCGCCTTGATCCATCCTTTTCTCTCGTCGAGTGGACTTTTGTACTTAGTAATTTCCGAGCGACGGATCGCAGGAAATCTCTCATCTGACAGATCGATCTGCCGTTGGCGGATTTTGTGGGATCCGAATTTTGGGAAGCGCGCGAAGCGGGGCGGACCGCGGCGCTCGGATGGGATAGGGCATAGACGCTTCGATTTCCGCGCCGCCTTTTTCGCCACGTATCGCGTACGCGCGACTGTTTTGGGATGTGATAGGATTGCCTGGGCCCACTTGTCATCCACTCGGAAGCGGCATTATAAAATGTGCCCAGCGAGGGTTTTTGAAGAGTACCTCTCCACTTCTCCTTCTGTCCTCTCCGCCTCCGCCCACCGCGCCTGCTCTCGCCTCCGCCCAACCTCTCCTTGCACGCTTCACTGGCAACAATGGTGAAGGAGAAGACGGCGGCTCTGGAGCGCGCGAAGAAGGCGACGGCGACGGGGAAGGCGAAAGGGAGGGCGACCAGTCGGGGCGGATCCTCGTCGAGGTCTCGTCTGCCGCCAGGTTGGATCCAAGGGGATTGGATCCGCTCGACCATCACCGAGACGGATCTCAATGAGATGGACAACGAGGGCTTGATCCCTCACGGGGCAGCGAGGCTCCCGGGGAACGAGTGGAAACCGCAGCCGGAGGAGGGTGAGTGCGTTCTCCTGGCTACTCACATAGACCGTGGGTTCTCCCTGCCTCCAAGTGTCTTCTTCCGTGGTTTCTTGAATTTCTTTGGGGCGCAACTCCACCACTTCAATCCAAATTCCATCGCCTACCTTGCTGCTTTCGTATCCATGTGCGAGAACTTCATGGGCTGCCGACCGCACTGGGGTCTGTTCAAGCACATATTCACTTGTCGTTCTTAGACAGTGAAAAAGGCGAGCCCAGATGACGATAAGACCAAGGTTATTCAGATGTGCGGGGGTCTTGGGATTCAGATGAGGAACAAGAGTACATTACCGGCCATGACCCTTCCTGAGTCGGTCAGAGGATGGCAGTCGACTTGGTTCTACTGCCGAGACGAGCCGACGCCGGGGCAGTCGACCGGTCTCCCTCCGTTTTCCATGGACAGAATGAACAAGCCCTCTTCTCTGAAGGTGATCCCTGAGGAGAAGGCCGAGGTAAAAATGTTGATGGAGCGTGTAGTCCAGCTTGTTCGAGAAGGAGTGACGGGTATGGACCTTCTGGAGGTCTTCCTTAGGCGGCGCATCCAGCCACTTCAGTATCGAGGCCATTGTATGTGGCTGTACTGTTGAACTGAGGATGAAACTCGGGTCCATCCAGAAGCAGTCGACGACGCCACGCTGGAGAGGTGGATGGCCGCGGTCACAGGGAATAAAGACAATCCTCGAGGAGCCAGGAGGATTCCGCCACTCGACCATTCTAGCACTCCAGACAAGGTGTGCCCACTTTATCCCCAATTGTAATCTTGCCATACTTATTCTGCTTTCGCTGCAAATTGGTCGATTGATCTTTATGTTGCTGTCTGTCAGGCCTTCACCGAACTATACTCGATGCCCAATGGAGCACAGGCGCCGACTGAAGAGGAGGAAGGAAGTGGGGGCGAAAGCCAGGAGGAGTGGGACTCGGACACTGCTGACGATGATGATGATGACGACTCTGATGGGGAGGAAGAAGAGGAAGAGGAGGAGGAAGTTGCACCGCCTCGCACGGAAAGGCGGTCGAAGCTCGTCCATGACCCTGCGGCTGAACGTGGCAAGGGGGTCGTGACTGCTGCACAGTCGACTAAACGCCCTCGGACCACTTCTCCGGCGCCGACTGAGAAGGCTCCGAAGCAATCCAGGGTGGCGCCGCCGAAGCCGGCTAAGGCCTTGCCGAAGATGAGGATGGAAATCCCCACTATCTTAGGGTAACGATGTTTACTTGAGTTTTTCTGTTCCTCATGACTTTACTCTTGGCTGACTCATGAGTCACTCGACTGACTTCTGGAACTACAGAGCTGCTACTTCTGATACCTCGGCCAAGGCTGACGACTACGAGATGGAAGACGCCGCCACTTCGAGACCCGGTATGAATTTCATAATCTTGTCTTCAGTCGATTGGCTCTTTGCTTCTGATTTTGATTCTTGTCTGTAGCTTCGTCCAATGTCGTTATTACCCTTCCTGGCGATGATGATGAAGAACCACCGAGGCCAAGGAGGAACAGGAAAGCGTCTGCTGGCAAGGTGACTCAGGATGTGCCAGCCTCCGAGACACTGGTCGTGGAGGGAGAGAACACCACTCGGCCCACCGTATCTTTTGCGGTGCCGTTGTCGAGTGCTCGCCCCACGTCGTCGAGTGCTGCACAGCCTTCACTTTTCTCGACCCATTATGTCCCAGAGGACCAAGCCAGTGCTGCGAAGGAAGCAATACGCCAGGCTGGAGTCATAATGGAGCAGGTGAAGGCCATCCGAGAAGCCAGCCAGGAGGCCTATGACGCCAGTTCTGCTCTCCAGAGCAATGTCCAAGTAAGTCGACTGTTGCCTGTTCTTGTCAGGATATGCTACCTGAAACTGCTTGCTCTGTTAGGATATGCTACTGAAACTGCTTCTTATTGAAGATTTCCATTATCTGTACACCCACTGGGTGTGTCAATTGAGTTTTTTGTGGGGGCACGCTGAGTGCACCCACTGGGTGTAGTCCCCGAGACTATGGTGGACTACGTGCAGTCGACTATAGTCTTTATGTTTTGAACTTCTTCACTCGACTTGGTCGGACCAAGTCGATTGGAACCGAAAACCGAGTTTTTTTTGTGGGGGCACACTGAGTGCACCCACTGGGTGTAGTCCCCGAGACTATGGTGGACTGCGTGCAGTCGACTATAGTCTTTTTTTTGATGCGGCTGGCCGCTGATCCTTAGCCATGACTTTAGGATCATCTTTTTGGTCGACTGATCGAACACAATTGGTAAAACCAGTGGGGGCACGCTGAGTGCACCCACTGGGTGTAGTCCCCGAGACTACTATCGAATGTTTTGGTTCAGCTGTAGTCTTAGAGATATTACGGATTTTTCTGCAGTCACTCGGAAGTGATCTATCCTTGATATCTTTTGTCGACTGACTTTTTGCAGAGGTCTTGCGAGCTCGTCGCTCGTTACACTGAATTAAAGGAAAAACAGATCCAGCTCGACCTTGACTTGAAGCTTGCCCTGGAAAACTTGAAAAAAGCGACGGACGAAGCGAAAGGTATGGCTGGTGAGGACTTGACGATTGTCTTTACCCTTCTGTCTATTCTCTATTCTGCTCTCATGATTACTTTGCAGACAAACTGGAGGAGGCTCTGAAGAAGAAAGACCTTGAGTTGGCAGAAATGCATAAAACAGCTTTAGCAAAGACCAAGCTCGCAGACGAGAAGTTGGCTTCGGTCACCAAACTTGAAGAAGAAAACACCAATCTGAAAGCTGCTCTTGATGCTGCCAACCAAGAGGTTAGTCGACTGAAAAAGGACAAGATTGCCCTGAATGACAAGGCCAGTGAGTTGGTGGGGAAGAAGAACGATCTGGAGGCTTATCTGGGTAGACTCGCCAAGAAGCTTTTCCTCATGCTCGAAGGTAAACTTTTGCACCAAACGGGTATTCTAACTGTGATCTTTCCATTCGACCATTGTCTTGACTCGGTGGTTGTGCTTGCAGAATTTTGCCGAAACTTTGAAGAGGAGACTAGTCGACTGGAGCCTAACCTGGATCCCATCAACTCTCCGGTGAATGATGAAGTCGCCATGAACGTGCTCCGACTCGAATCTCGTGTTGCCGCCGTCGTTGACTATCTCGCAAGGCTGAAGGTCGCCACTTCCCGCATCGACGATACGCTCTGGCCCGAAGAGACGCTCCAGAATGACCTCGAGTCTCTAATGACTCGACTGAACACAGTCCCTGGTCGAGTGCAAGAGTGTAAGAAGTCTTCTGCCAGGTGCGGTGCAGATGTCGCTCTGTGTCTGGCCCGAGTCCATTGCAAGGATGCACGAGAGGATAAGTTGGCAGCTCTTCGGGTGGCTAACACCAAGAAGCACGATTTCCGGTCCTTCATGGAGACCTTCATCGCTGCTGCCACTCGGATTGCTGTTGGAATCGACCTCGACGAGTTCGTTGCACCTTCCAGCCCTCCACAGGAGGGGTAAAAAACTTCTTGAGCTTGATACTTTAAATTTGCCTCGGTATGCCGAGTGATTTTGTAACCGACAAACCTTAACAGGCTTAGCGCCTGAGCACTTTCGGTTCCGTTAGGTTTTTATCCGAACTTGGATTCGACGTTTGAATATGCTTGCATTTGGTTTGAGATGTCTTTTGCAGGTTAAAGCGAGGTGCTTATTGCAATCGACTTGTTCCCCAATAAACTTAGGCGAGCCCTGGGCTGCAGCTAAGCCTCCGAGTGGGAGGCCTGCTCTCCACTCGGTAGGATTTTCAAAACTTAGGCGAGCGCTGGGCTGCAGCTAAGCCCCCGAGTGGGAGGTCTGCTCTCCACTCGGTAGGATTTTCAAAACTTAGGCGAGCGCTGGGCTGCAGCTAAGCCCCCGAGTGGGAGGTCTGCTCTCCACTCGGTAGGATTTTCAAAACTTAGGCGAGCGCTGGGCTGCAGCTAAGCCCCCGAGTGGGAGGTTTGCTCTCCACTCGGTAGGATTTTCAAAACTTAGGCGAGCACTGGGCTGCAGCTAAGCCCCCGAGTGAGAGGTTTGCTCTCCACTCGGTAGGATTTTCAAAACTTAGGCGAGCGCTGGGCTGCAGCTAAGCCCCCGAGTGGGAGGTCTGCTCTCCACTCGGTAGGATTTTCGAAACTTAGGCGAGCACTGGGCTGCAGCTAAGCCCCCGAGTGGGAGGTTTGCTCTCCACTCGGTAGGATTTTCAAAACTTAGGCGAGCACTGGGCTGCAGCTAAGCCCCCCGAGTGGGAGGTCTGCTCTCCACTCGGTAGGATTTTCAAAACTTAGGCGAGCACTAGGCTGCAGCTAAGCCCCCGAGTGGGAGGTCCGCTCTCTACTTGGTAGGATTTTTAAGGCGTCTTTCTCATGGACAACACATCGTACTTGTGGCGTAGCTCGGAGGAGAGGGTAGCAGTCGACCTGCACCTCGTCTTCTCTGCAGAGCGCATGTTGTACTTGTGGCGTAGCTCGGAGGGAAGGGTAGCAGACGACCTGCACCTCGTCCTCCTTGCATAGCGCACGTTTGAATTTGAACTTAGGCGAGTGCTTGGACTGCAGCGAAGCCCCCGAGTGGGAGGGCTGGCTCACCACTCGGTAGGACTTTATTAGAACTTAGGCGAGTACTTGGACTGCAGCTAAGCCCCCGAGTGGGAGGACTGGCTCACCACTCGGTAGGATTTTATTAGAACTTAGGCAAGTACTTGGACTGCAGCTAAGCCCCCGAGTGGGAGGACTGGCTCACCACTCGGTAGGATTTTATTAGAACTTAGGCGAGTACTTGGACTGCAGCTAAGCCCCCGAGTGGGAGGACTGGCTCACCACTCGGTAGGATTTTATTAGAACTTATGCGAGTACTTGGATTGCAGCTAAGCCCCCGAGTGGGAGGACTGGCTCACCACTCGGTAGGATTTTATTAGAACTTAGGCGAAACGGATTCGCAGCTAAGCCTCCCGAGTGGGAGGCTGGCTCCCCACTCGGTAAGGATTTTTTTTACAAACTTAGGCAAAACGGATTCGCAGCTAAGCCACCCACTGGGGGGGAAGGAAATTTCAACAAAAAGAAATAACAATCTCTGGGAAAATTATAATATTCTTGTCTTAGATAAACGAACTACAGAAGTACTTTTATTACATCTCAACCGAGTGAGTTTTTAAGTATAAAAGGGGCGGAGCAGTTCCGCATTCCAAGCTCGAGGCTCGTCGATTCGGCGATCAACGTTGTAGAGGTGATATGATCCGTTTTGGAGAACTCTGGTGACGATGAAGGGACCTTCCCAAGTAGGAGCGAGTTTGTGAGGCTTTTGTTGATCCACTCGAAGGACCAAGTCTCCTTCCTGAAAGGTTCGGCTCTTCACATTCCTGGCATGGAATCGTCGTAAGTCTTGCTGGTAAATAGTCGAGCGGATTAGGGCCATCTCCCTCTCCTCTTCCAAGAGGTCGACTGCATCTTGTCGAGCTTGTTCTGCTTCTTCTTCAGAGTAAAGCTCGACTCGCGGCGCATTGTGAAGCAGGTCGCTTGGCAAGACAGCTTCAGCTCCATAGACCAGAAAGAATGGAGTCCTCCCAGTCGACCGATTAGGAGTGGTCCTCAATCCCCAAAGAACTGATGGAAGTTCGTCGACCCAAGCTCCTGCTGCATGCTTGAGATCACGCATCAGCCGTGGTTTCAATCCTTTGAGGATGAGACCATTTGCACGTTCTGCCTAACCATTCGACTGAGGATGAGCAACTGAAGCCTAGTCGACTCGTGTGCCTTGAGAAGCACAGAAAGCTTTGAACTTGTCATTATCAAAGTTTGACCCATTGTCAGTGATGATGCTATGCGGAACTCCATATCTGAATATCAACTCTCTGATGAAACTGATAGCAGTGCATGCATCAAGGTTCTTGATGGGCTTGGCTTCGATCCATTTGGTGAACTTGTCGACTGCGACCAACAAGTGAGTGAAGCCGCTTCTGCCAGTTCTCAGCGGTCCGATCATGTCTAATCCCCAAACAGCAAAGGGCCAGACGAGTGGAATGGTCTTCAAGGCCGAAGCGGGCTTGTGCGACATGTTGGAATAAAACTGACACCCTTCACACTTGTCGACTATCTCTTTTGCCATTTCATTTGCTTTTGGCCAGTAAAACCCTGCTCGGTATGCTTTAGCCACTATGGTCCGAGAGGACGCATGATGACCACAGGTCCCCGAGTGGATATCCTCAAGAATTATCAGACCTTCTTCTGGCGTGATGCACTCCTGACCGACTCCAGTCGCGCTTTCTCTGTACAACAGCCCCTTGATTACTGTAAAGGCTTTGGATCGACGGACGATCTGTCGAGCCTCTTCTTCATCCTCTGGAAGCTCTTTCCTCAGAATATACGCGATGTACGGCACTGTCCAGTCGGGAGTGATAGCCATGACTTCCATAATCAGGTCGACTACGGCTGGGATCTCTACTTCAGTCGGATCATTGGCACTCTTCGGCTGCGGGGGTTCTTCTGTGAAAGGATCCTCCTGCACTGATGGTGCGCGGATGTGCTCCAAAACCACACCGCTGGGAATGGCTTCCCTTTTGGATCCTATTTTTGCCAAATCATCCGCAGCTTGATTTTTCAGTCGGGGCACATGATGGAGCTCTAACCCCTCGAATTTCTTCTCTAACTTTCTTACTGCATTGCAGTAACCTGTCATGGCTGGGCTTCTGACGTCCCACTCCTTCATCACTTGATTAACCACCAGATCCGAGTCGCCTTGGACCATAAGGCGACGGACGCCGAGTGAAATGGCCATACGCAACCCATACAGGAGGGCTTCATATTCTGCTTCGTTGTTGGATGAATCAAAGTGAATCTGGAGAACATAGTTGAGCTTATCTCCTCGGGGGAAATCAATACCACCCCCGCACCAGAACCATTCAACATCTTGGAACCATCGAAGAACATAGTCCAGTGCTCCGAGTGGACCTGAGTCGGAAGCTGCTGTTCAGTCCACTCGGCGAGGAAGTCTGCTATTGCTTGGGACTTGATAGCTTTCTTTGCCTCAAATTTGATATCAAGGGGAATAAGTTCAATCGCCCACTTGTCCAGTCGACCAGTTGCATCCCTGTTATGAAGAATCTCTGACAATGGGGCATCGCTGACAACTGTAATGGAATGATCAGAGAAATAATGAGCAACTTTCTTCGTGGTCATGTAAATCCCAGAAACAAGCTTCTGATAGTGAGGGTATCTTTGCTTTGATGGAGTCAAAACTTCAGACAGATAGTACACTGGGCGCTGAACTTTGAAGGCTTTCCCTTCTTCTTCCCGCTCGACCGTAAGTACAGTACTGACGACTTGTCCTGTGGCTGCAATATAAAGCAACAGAGGCTCTTTGCTGATTGGAGCAGCAGGCACCGGCTGGGTGGAGAGCAGAGCTTTTAGCTCGGCAAATGCTGCATTAGCTTCTGGAGTCCACTCGAACTTGTCTGCCTTCTTCATCAGTCGGTAAAGAGGTAATGCCTTTTCACCGAGTCGAGAGATGAATCGACTTAATACGGCCAAGCATCCAGTAAGCTTCTGGACATCGTGCACTCGCACGGGGCGTTTCATTCGGAGTATAGTTCTGATTTTTTCCGGGTTAGCGTCGATTCCTCGTTCGGAAACGAGGAAACCGAGTAACTTACCACCAGGAACTCCGAATGTGCACTTTGACGGATTGAGCTTGATATCATACCTCCTGAGGTTGGCAAATGTCTCAGCGAGGTCAGTCAACAGGTCGGAACCCTTTCGCGACTTGACCACGATATCATCCATGTATGCTTCCACATTCCGACTGATTTGAGTGAGTAAACACTTCTGAATCATTCTCATGAAGGTGGCTCCGACATTCTTGAGGTCGAATGGCATGGTGACATAGAAGAAGCACCCGAACGAAGTGATAAAAGCTGTTTTGATCTCATCGGGTCCATACAGACGGATCTGATGGTATCCGGAATAGGCGTCTAAAAAAGACAATCTCTCACACCCCGCGGTCGAGTCGACAATCTCGTCGATGCGAGGGAGAGGAAAATGATCCTTCGGGCAGGCCCGATTGATATGTTTAAAATCAATGCACATGCGAAGCGACTTGTCCTTCTTGGGGACCATGACGACATTGGCGAGCCACTCAGAGTGATAGATCTCTCGGATGAACTCAGCCGCTAAGAGCCGAGCCACCTCCTCGCCAATGGCCTTTCTCTTCTGGACAGCGGACCGCCAAAGATGTTCCTTAACTGGTTTGAATTTTGGGTTGACTCGTAGGCGGTGCTCAGCCAGCCCCCTGGGAACACCCGGCATGTCAGCAGGCTTCCATGCAAAGATGTCCCAGTTCTCACGGAGGAACTGGATGAGCGCTTCTTCCTATTTGGGGTCGAGTGTTGTGGAGATGTTGGTCGGAGCCGCATTGGGATCAGTCGGGTGGATGTGAACCTGCTTTGTCTCACCGAACGACTGAAACGCTGAATTTGTGGCGGGCTTCTTGGCTCGCAACAGATCACTCGGGTCCGTTGTTTTTTGGTACTCTCGTAACTCTACCTCTGCCATCTGAGCGTCGGCGATTTTGGAGCCCTTCTGGAAGCACTCCTCTGCTTTCTTCCGATTACCTGGGACAGTGATCACACCTCTGGGACTGGGCATCTTCAGTTTGAGGTACACGTAACATGGTCGAGCCATGAATCGTGCGTAAGCTGGTCTCCCCAGAATACCGTGGTAAGCGCTCTGAAAATCCACAACTTCAAATGTCAGTTTCTCCTTGCGGAAATGCTTCGAGTCACCGAACACCACGTCCAGGGCAATTTGGCCGAGTGATTCAGCCTTCTTTCCCGGTATGACTCCATGAAAACTCATGTTGCTGGCGCTCAGTCAGGACATCGGAATGCCCATCCCTTTCAGCGTCTCCGCATATAATATGTTCAGTCCACTACCGCCATCCATTAGCACCTTTGTCAGTCGAGTGCCTTCGACGACCGGGTCGACCACCAAAGCTTGCCTCCCAGGGGTGGCTATATGAGTCGGGTGATCAGACTGGTCGAATGTGATGGGAGTTTGGGACCACTTCAGATAACTGGGCGTCGCCGGGGCGACCATGTTCACCTCACGGTTGATAACCTTCAGTCGACTTTTGCTTTCTACATCAGCAAAAATCATCAGAGTGGAGTTAACATGAGGATATCCTTCCTCACTGTCTTCCTTGTCTTCGGCTTTGTCCGACTCCTTTTCTTTGTCCTTGGGTTGTTTACCTTGGAACTGCTGGATCAGGAGCCGGCACTGGCGAGTGGTATGCTTCGGATAGATGAAATTACCCTCTTCGTCTTTCTTTGTGTGGATGTGACATGGCAGATCCATCACGTCATTACCTTCTTTATCCTTCACCTTCTTGGGGTTCCAGGATCCTTTGGGTTTTCCTTTGAATTTGCCCTGAGTCACGGCCAGAGCTTCTCCAGGAGCCGCTGGCTCGGCCTTCCGCTTCTGCTTCCGACTGGAGTTTCCTGTCTCCGACTGACTTGGCTTGTATTTGCCGCTCCGGAGTCGGTCCTCTTCTTCGCCGTTGGCGTACTTGGTAGCAATGTCCATCATCCGACTCAGGGTCATATCTCCGGTCCTACCAAATTTCAAACTCAATTGTCTGTTCTTAACACCATACTTGAAGGCGCAGACTGCCTGATGATCAGACACGTTCTCCACGGTATGATGCAAAGTGATCCATCTCTGAATATAATCTCTTAAGGTCTCATTCCGCTTCTGCACACAAACTTGCAGCTCTGTCAATCCAGCTGGTCGCTTGCAAGTTCCCTCGAATGTCCTGACGAACACTCGGGAAAGATCTTCCCAAGTGTAAATGCTGCTAGGAGCTAACTGATTCAACCACGCCCTGGCCGAACCTTCCAACATGAGTGGTAAATGCTTCATAGCCACTTCATCATTTCCGCCACCAATCTGCACCGCCACTCGGTAGTCTTCAAGCCAAGTTTCAGGCTTAGACTCACCGGTGAACTTGCTGACTCCAGTCACCAGTCTGAAGTTGGGGGGAATCACCGCGGCTCTGATAGCCCTGCTGAAACATTCCGGACCTGAAACATGCGCTCGGCTACTAGTGGGCGCATCTCTGTCGTGGCCACCTCGATGAGCTATGTTCCGATCGACCAAGCCTTGCACGATGATGGATCGCGCGTCAAAGCCTGGTTCCCTGGGGTCGACCGGAGCTCTTCGGCCCACACTGAACTGACGCCTGTCATCCTGCTGCCGATGAGCGTAGGACCCACCTCTTGGGGGAGGAGTGGGCACTCGACGCCTATCATCGCGATCGTATCGGTCACCATACTGATCCCGTCGACTCTCGCGTCCCTCACGCCGCGGAGGCTATCTAGGGCTGTGAGCCGACTGAACCGAATTCGCAGCGACAGATTGAATATGAATCCTGTTGCGTGACTGCGACACGGCTGAATTCTGATCTCCTGCTGCTCGGAGCAAATCTCTAATCTGCATCAAGCCTCTGCCAGCCTCCGACTGAGAGGGCTGAATCACTCTGCTATACGAGCTGCAGCCGCTAAATTCTGAATCGGGGTTCAGTATACCTGAGTCGGCGGCGAGAAGAGTTGACGTCGACTGGAGTCGGGTACTCGTTGCCTCGCGCGCTCGTCGAGTGCTCGCTGGAGGTTCTCCAGACAAGTGCGTTCAGCCAAGTTGGCCAAACGTGCCTCCTCCAAGGCGCGAGCCTCGGGGGTTTCTCCTGCGATAGGAGTGTGCAGGGCATCCATGTTCCTGCGGCGGAGTTCTTCCCTTTGCACGGAATTAAGTGGCTCGGGTTGATATTCCTCATGAGCTTGAGCGGGGTCGCCTCCACCGTTCACACCGTCGTCGCGGGGGAAGCCGGGAGGGCTACGAGGTCCGTTGACCATTAAGACCTCCGCTGCCGGATCGCTGCTGTCGCACTCGGATGCGGTCTCTACGGAGCCAGTCGACAGATCGAACAGGCCGTAGAGAGACTCGTCGGGCTCGATTGTCGTGCCTTGGGTGGTGGCCGACTGGCGAGCCACCGCGTGTCTCACCCACCGCTGGAGCCTCGACCAACCAGAGCACTTGCGCTGGCGGGAGACAGGGAGGGAGGACGACAAAGGAGTCGACCGATAAGGAGTCGACGGTTGCCGCAGCAAAACGCCGCGGACACACGCCCGAAAATGCGTCGCGCCGCGGACGTGGAGCGCGTCGATGTCGAGCGGAGCCTCCTGGAGCCAAGCGGAGTCGTCGGCGATGAAGGCGAGCGCGCCGAGACGGATCTCGCGGCCCTCGACCAAAACTCCACCAGGAACCATGATGAAGGCAATCGGAACAATCGCAACTTCTCCAAAAATCGCTAAGACACCTGCCCCAAGGTGGGCGCCAACTATCGTGGTTCTAAGTCTGACAGTGGAATGGGGGGTAAGTATGGAGAGGCAAGATCCTAGCTTTGGAGTAGTTGTACGGACGAGGGATGTACGAGTTCAGGCCCTTCTCGGAGGAAGTAACAGCCCTACGTCTCGGAGCCCGGAGGCGGTCGACTGGATTATGTGTATACGGATTACAAAGGTGCGAACCCTTTACACTGAGGAGGGGGGTGGCTTATATAGTGTTCGCCAGACCCCTCCGGCCCTCAGTAATGCAGGGTTTGAAGTCCATTCAGGCTAGGCGTTACTGGTAACGCCTTACATAAAGTGTCCTAAATGCCATAAAGACTATTTAATTACAGACCGTTTGGATGCAGAGTGGCTCTTGATCTTCTGGTGGTCGAGTGAATCTTCATGGTCGAGTCCTTCGAGTCCGTCGAGTGAAGTCTCTCGTGGTCGACTGGAAGGCAGTTTCTTCTCGGGGTGTCCTTGGGAAGGGTACTTAGGACAGGCCTATGACCCTACCCTAGGTACATGACTTCATCAGCGGCCCCGCGGGATGACGCCATTGGTGGAGGCGATCTGCTCCTCGCGGCGGCGCTGGAAGTACATGGTCCAGAGGCCGTGGCTGTCGGCGGCATAGCGCTGCTCGTTCCGCTGTTCCTCCGTCAAGGACGAGCGGATGTTGGCGATCTCGGCCCGCCGCGCAGCCCCTTTGGGCACCGCGACGTCACCGGCGCTCAGCCTCCACGTCCCCGGCACCCGCATGTCCGGGGGCGCCGGGTACTCGGCCTCGTACAACAGGCACACCTCTGGCTCTTGGAGGTGGCGACGGCCAAAGCGGTTTGCCGCCGCGCCGTCGCCTCGGTACCTCTCGGCCATCTTTCTCGTCGGCGGGAAGAGGGGAGGGTGCTGCTTTCTGCGCCGGAGAGGGGGGAAAATGAGAGTTGTGGCGTCCACGGGCGGGGAGATCGCCTTTTATGGCCGTAGTTGGGCGGCGACGGGCTGCATGCCGGGCGACGCGTGGCTGGACGCGCGTCGCGGCGCGTTCACTGCGCCGCCCGTGAGGCATCAATGGAGGTTGACCGGCACGGCAGCCTTCACATTGATTCCCGCGGGAACCGAGGCGATGAGGGCGACGAAACGGCGTGTCGCTGACTCGGCGGGCCCATCCGCTTTCATGCCCAAAATGCTCGCCCCGGCGCCCCCGGGCGCCCCCAGCACGCCATGTTCGGTCTGGGTCCGCCGGCGCCAGTTTCGGCTCAAACCGGCAAAAAAAGGGGTTCCCGAGGACGCGACTGGATTGATTTTTGGGCGCCGGCACAAAAAAAGCTTGGAAACGGCCAGTTAGGAGCGCGGCTGGAGATGGCCTTAGGCTTGGGGCCGGCCTTGCACGTAGAGATCCTGAAAAGTGTCATTTGGATCGGGCTTAATGGAGGCCAGGCCGTGGCGCGGCCATGAGGACGGTCGAGACATCGAGCGGAGCCGTTTGTCATATTTTATTTATTTCATATTGTATAGAATATATTTTCCTCTATTTTTTGAGCAACATATATTTTTCTTTATAAATTTGGTCAGAATTTGCGAAGGTTTTTTTTCTTGTGAAAATAATATCTAAGCCCACTATGAAACGCAGCCACCAATACAAGCACACTCGACTTCACAAATACTCCTGTACACGCACTATGGCCGGAGCCATGACCACACCACACTACGGCTATTCTCATCGCAAAAAAGAAGGCCATTCTCCGGTCAGTGTCGCTACTCGCTAGTCGATCCATCACTCTGGCTATTCTCCGGTGGGTGTGGTTCAATTCATCCGTTCCAAGGCAGGCGGCGTGCCTGCAACTGCAACCACGCCAGGTGACAGCGCCGCTGTCGCTGCCGGGGCGGTGCCGGTGGTGGCGGCGCGGCACATGGGGCAGGTGGAGTGCGCCCGCAGCCAGGCTTGGACACAGTCGGCGTGGAACAGATGCGCACACTTGGGGAGCCCACGCAGCTTCTCGCCGGCCTCTACCTGCCCGAGGCACACCGCGCAGTCCATGGGCGCGGCCAGCGCGTCGGCCTGCTCGTACACGATGGCCGCGTCGCTCATGCCGGCCTCCTGGTCCTCCGCGCCCGCACCCGCGCTCGCGCCATGCTGACGGCGGCAACGGAGGCGGCGGCGGCAGGCGTAGGAGACGGCGAGGTAGAGGAGGATGGTGAGGATGCCGATGGCGAAGGAGAGCCCCGTGAGCAGCAGCCGCGAGCGGGTGCTGTACCTGGAGCTGTCCGCGACGGCGAGGTCGGCGAACACCCATGATGTGTCCGGCGCGCCCATGCTGAATGGCGTCGGAAGCTGTGGATCTGTGTTTGTTTGTTTACGTCGTGGTGCTGGTGCTGGGGCAAAGTGGCGCCGATGCAGCATATAAGGTGACGGCCGTACGTACGGCATAGTGATGACCAGTGAGCTCCACTCGCGTCGCTCATCACGTGTCTCCCAATCGAGATATTTGTGGGGGACGTGCCTCCCGAGACCTGTGCATGCATCGTATATTTATGCTGTTGCTAAGTGCCTCCCGAGACCAGCCAACCACCGATTCTCGATGGATGGTCGACATGATCACAAAAAAAAAAAGTGTTACTCCTACTTTGATATTATGCTGTTGCTAGAGTATATAGTAGTTACTGTTTGGGCCGACTAGAAATTGTACTGTTGTATATGATCAAGTGTTACTTGATATTTATGCTGTTGCTAGAGTACCTCTCACCTCAATGCAAACACATTTGCTTGTATACTCGCCACTATTACCGACCAGTTGATTGCCCTCAATGCATTCCAACTCCGGCTCCTCCAGATTCGGAATGCAGCGGCGGTGGTCGGCAGGCAGGATGGCCTACCAGTGGCCTGGTTGTGTTTTTCTCATAGTTGCGGGGTTCTTGGTACATTTGTGCAGGGACACCTGTGCTCTCTCGTTTACTGTGGCGTGCGTTCGGCGCCACGCAGTGCAGCTAGGCTAGCTCTCCTGCACGCGGGAGAACAATGGGACCGGCCCCACACAAGTGCTGCAGAGCCTGGCTTTCACGTGGTATTTCCAAACTTTTGAAAGACCAAAATTTTGAGAGCCCAATGTTTCAGAATTGCAAAATCCAAGAGTTCAAAATTTTAAAAGTGACACGGACACGAATAAGCCATGCTACCGCGCCAGCGGTCAGAGTACGCGACGCCTTTGTCAAAAAGTAATTTTTATGTTTTTGCCGTCGAAAGCGCAAGTTCGTTACACTCGAAAGTTCTTTTCCCCACCCATAGTTATCCATGAAATATCACTATCCCAGAAAGCGAATTAATAGACCATTTTTAGGCTTGTCTTAGACTGTTTTGCCCATGAGAGGATTGAAGTGGTAATAAATGTGCATGCATGATGTTGGCCCGTCCATAAAGGGAATTTCAGACTTTCATGTGTGTGACCATTTCTTTTGTTACAGATTGTACCTGCTCGAGACAATGAAAAAAGCAAAAAAAAAAAAGCATCATTTATATAGCTATTTCAAACGTAAGGGTAGGATCGTCTCTCTCAACAAGATGTTCTTTGTGTACTACGTCAAATTTGAGTGATTCTTGGTCATGTATATGAATCTGTGGATAAAATATAAAAGAAATAGAGCTAATATGCGCGGCTTTATTAATGGGTAAGATAAAGATTTGATATTGTAAAGGTAGATACTTTTCTCTATAAACTAGGTCAAAACTTAATTATGAAGGCCTTTTTCTGAGTGCACTATGAAACGGAGCCAGTAATACAAGCACACTCTGACCGCAAAACTACTTTCTTTAACAGAACAAAGTTTGTTGTCGGGGATGGCAATAACACTCGTTTCTGGGAAGATACCTGGCTAGGTGATGCACCACTGGCACTTCAATACCCGGCGCTTTATCGAATTGTGCAGCGACGAGATGCTCTGGTTGCAACGAGTCTGCAATCGGCTCCTCTTAACATCCGATTTAGGCGGGTGCTTGTGGGTGACCGGTGGGAGGATTGGATTCATCTGGTGAGTAGACTGATGGAGGTTCAACTTACTCATCAGCCTGATCAGTTGTGCTGGAAGCTTACTAAATCTGGTGCGTTCACAGTCAAGTCGATGTACATTGATGTCATCAACTCTAGTGTAATTCCTAGTTCCAAACACGTTTGGAAAGTTAAGGTTCCTCTGAAAATCAAAGTGTTTATGTGGTTTTTGCATAAACAAGTCGTTTTAACAAAGGATAACTTGATTAAGCGCAACTGGATAGGATCTACTAGGTGTAGTTTCTGTGATCAGGATGAAACCATTAAGCATCTTTTCTTTGAGTGCCCGATGGCAAGGGTGTTATGGTGCTCGGTTCAGATTGCCTTTAACATTACTCCTCTGAATTCGGTCAGGTCGTTGTTTGGAACGTGGCTGGTTGGTATAGAGGCCGAAACAGCCAAACAAATTCGCGTAGGAGCATGTGCGTTGTTATGGGCAATTTGGAACTGCAGAAATGACTTGGCTTTTAACAGAACAACAACTATTCATTTTTTGCAGGTTCTATTCCGGGCTACGGCGCTAATCCGTACGTGGTCATTACTCACTCCGACGGAGGCCAGGTTACTGGATCTGTCCGGTGGGAGATGGTAGCTCGGGATATCTTCAACCGGTTTGGATGGCGGTCATGTAATAGGATAGGCGCCTAGTTTACCTATCTCTCTATATTTTGCCAGCCGGTTGTGGCTTTTGGGCCTTATTTTCTTTTGCTAGCTCTGTGTGAGCCAGCTTCCTTTTGTTGCAGCAGTTTATACGACATTGTTGAACGACTTATTTATTTATTTATAAATATGGCCGCATGCATCTTTCTGATGCAGAGGCCGGAGAATCCCTTTTCGAAAAAAAACTCTGACCGCAAAACAGTCTCCTACTCCTGTACACGCACTGTGACCGCAGCCATGACCACACCACACTACGGCTATTCTCATCGGAAAAAATAATAATTCTATGGCTATTCTCCGGTCAGCGTCGCTTAGTCGATCCATCACTCTGGCTATTTTCCGGTCAGTGTGGTTCAATTCATCCGTTCCAAGGCAGGCGGCGTGCCTGCAACCACGGCAGGTGGCGGCGCCTCTGCC
The DNA here is from genome assembly GCF_002162155.2 of Triticum dicoccoides. Classification (NCBI taxonomy): domain Eukaryota; kingdom Viridiplantae; phylum Streptophyta; class Magnoliopsida; order Poales; family Poaceae; genus Triticum; species Triticum dicoccoides. The sequence continues at coordinate 735,492,850 of NC_041386.1, read as the reverse complement.
GCCGCTGTCGCGGCCGGGGTGGTGGCGGCGCGGCACATGGGGCAGGTGGAGTGCGCTTGCAGCGAGGCGTGGACGCAGTCGGCGTGGAAAAGATGCGCGTGTTGGGACAAACCCCGGACCAGCTCACCACTCATCTCCTCTCTCACTCGCTCAGATGAAGGTGGAAGGAGGAGCACACTGGACACAAGTTTTTCCGGCATACAAACGCCCCGCCGCACAAACGGCGCCTCGGCCGCATGAACGGCCTAATTTTTACTGGGCACATACCCGAGCTCGGCACATACCAGCATCCGACAACACACAGTGACTCGGCTTATACCGGCACCACATCCCTCCTAGCTACTCTACACTCTACACAACACCACATCAGGCGTTGGCCTCACGCACGCACGCAAGACTCGCCCATCATAAGTTCATAACCGGCCGCTAACAGCACACGCTCCATGCACTAACCCATGCGCCAACTAACAACCTGCTAGCTACATGCATGGTCATCCTTAGAACGTGCGCAGCCCACAAAAGCCGCATTAGCTAGCCATTCAGGGCATGTACAATGGTTGATAAGATAGTCTTATCTTAAGTTTTGCATGTAATTTAGAGATGACAAAGAAAAATGTCTACAATGGGTCATTTCTTAGTCTTATCTTGAATAACTAGCAATTCCTAAAAATGTGGTGAGACATATTGTGCTAAGAGATCATCTCTTGTCTTATCTTAAATAAGAGAAGACAAGCCTTCTCTTATGAGTTCTCTCTCCTCCACCTCATCATTTATCCTATGTGGCACTCCTAAGATAGCACCATTGTACATGCCCTCATCTAGCATGCAACAAACTCGCTCCGGCCCGCGTGCACTACGCTGGTAGCTTCAACAGATCGCTACAGCCCCTGTGCATGCAGCTCCTTCACGCCACGAATACGAGCACGGACTCACGCCGGCACACACACCCGTGCCCTCCACGGACCAGACCTGGCGCGCCGACGCCGGTCACCACCGCGCGGGCACGGACGTGGCTTATTGCCAACAGCGCGCACTTGGGGAGCCGACGCAGCTTCTCGCCGGCCTCCACCTCCCCGAGGCACACCGCGCAGTCCATGGGCGCCGCCTCCGCGTCGGCCTGCTCGTACACGATCGCCGCGTCGCTCATGCCGGCCTCCTGGTCCACCGCACCAGCACCCGCGCCAGCGCCGCGCTGACGGCGGCAACAGCGATGGCGGCGGCGGCGGCGGCAGGCGTAGGAGATGGCGAGGTAGAGGAGGATGGTGAGGACGGCGATGGCGAAGGAGAGCCCCGTGAGCAGCAGCCGCGAGCGGGTGCTGTACCTGGAGCTGTCCGCGACGGCGAGGTCGGCGAACACCCATGATGTGTCCGGCGCGCCCATGCTGAATGGCGTCGGAAGCTGTGGATCTGTGTTTGTTTGTTTACATCGTGGTGCTGGTGCTGGTGTTGGGGCAAAGTGGCGCCGATGCAGTATTTAAACTGGCGGCCGTACGTAAGGTATAGTGAGTCGCTCGTCACGTGCCTCCCGAGATATTTGTGGTGCACAAGGACACGTGCTCTCTCCCGAGACGTTTGCTGGTGGTGAGACCTGTGCATGCATCGAACTGTACCTATTCTCGATGGATGGTCGACATGATCAAGTGTTACTCCTACACCCAAAAGAAAAAAAAGTGTTACTCCTACTTTGATATTTATGCTGTTTCCCCGCC